>NW_027098862.1:0-183164 GCF_037042795.1 Molothrus aeneus
CGTGCAAGCTTTAGAACAAGATTTTGGATGTTTTCTTTCCTGGCAGAGTTTCTCCTTGCAAGATATGGTGGAAAAGCTTTTTGCTGAGTGTAGAGCGGCAAGACACGCAGAAGACGCAGATACGCAGCTCTCCGAAGCTAAGTGCCGGTCCCGGGCTTCTTTCGGCACAAACCGCTCTCAGGAGCTCCCTGCGCTCGCCACAATGCTCTGTGTGCGAAGAAGCCGCTTCTTCGCCTCCGGGAGAATCGGCGAGCGGCAGCTTCCCAAAGGCGAAGATGCAAGCTGCAGCACACAGGCACAGTGTGGGCAGCCTTCAGACTTAGAGAAAACAGTACTTTACCACTCTCCTGCCTTTTCCCATGGTTATTCTATTGGAAAAGAACGAGTTTTGGACAACTACCTTTCATTCTTGCCAAACTCTTTGCAGACCCCCGTGCAAGCTTTAGAACAAGATTTTGGATGTTTTCTTTCCTGGCAGAGTTTCTCCTTGCAAAATATGGTGGAAAAGCTTTTTGCTGAGTGTAGAGCGGCAAGACACGCAGAAGACGCAGATACGCAGCTCTCCGAAGCTAAGTGCCGGTCCCGGGCTTCTTTCGGCACAAACCGCTCTCAGGAGCTCCCTGCGCTCGCCACAATGCTCTGTGTGCGAAGAAGCCGCTTCTTCGCCTCCGGGAGAATCGGCGAGCGGCAGCTTCCCAAAGGCGAAGATGCAAGCTGCAGCACACAGGCACAATGTGGGCAGCCTTCAGACTTAGAGAAAACAGTACTTTACCACTCTCCTGCCTTTTCCATGGTTATTCTATTGGAAAAGAACGAGTTTTGGACAACTACCTTTCATTCTTGCCAAACTCTTTGCAGACCCCCGTGCAAGCTTTAGAACAAGATTTTGGATGTTTCTTTCCTGGCAGAGTTTCTCCTTGCAAGATATGGTGGAAAAGCTTTTGGCTGAGTGTAGAGCGGCAAGACACGCAGAAGACGCAGATACGCAGCTCTCCGAAGCTAAGTGCCGGTCCCGGGCTTCTTTCGGCACAAACCGCTCTCAGGAGCTCCCTGCGCTCGCCACAATGCTCTGTGTGCGAAGAAGCCGCTTCTTCGCCTCCGGGAGAATCGGCGAGCGGCAGCTTCCCAAAGGCGAAGATGCAAGCTGCAGCACACAGGCACAGTGTGGGCAGCCTTCAGACTTAGAGAAAACAGTACTTTACCACTCTCCTGCCTTTTCCATGGTTATTCTATTGGAAAAGAACGAGTTTTGGACAACTACCTTTCATTCTTGCCAAACTCTTTGCAGACCCCCGTGCAAGCTTTAGAACAAGATTTTGGATGTTTTCTTTCCTGGCAGAGTTTCTCCTTGCAAGATATGGTGGAAAAGCTTTTTGCTGAGTGTAGAGCGGCAAGACACGCAGAAGACGCAGATACGCAGCTCTCCGAAGCTAAGTGCCGGTCCCGGGCTTCTTTCGGCACAAACCGCTCTCAGGAGCTCCCTGCGCTCGCCACAATGCTCTGTGTGCGAAGAAGCCGCTTCTTCGCCTCCGGGAGAATCGGCGAGCGGCAGCTTCCCAAAGGCGAAGATGCAAGCTGCAGCACACAGGCACAGTGTGGGCAGCCTTCAGACTTAGAGAAAACAGTACTTTACCACTCTCCTGCCTTTTCCATGGTTATTCTATTGGAAAAGAACGAGTTTTGGACAACTACCTTTCATTCTTGCCAAACTCTTTGCAGACCCCCGTGCAAGCTTTAGAACAAGATTTTGGATGTTTTCTTTCCTGGCAGAGTTTCTCCTTGCAAGATATGGTGGAAAAGCTTTTTGCTGAGTGTAGAGCGGCAAGACACGCAGAAGACGCAGATACGCAGCTCTCCGAAGCTAAGTGCCGGTCCCGGGCTTCTTTCGGCACAAACCGCTCTCAGGAGCTCCCTGCGCTCGCCACAATGCTCTGTGTGCGAAGAAGCCGCTTCTTCGCCTCCGGGAGAATCGGCGAGCGGCAGCTTCCCAAAGGCGAAGATGCAAGCTGCAGCACACAGGCACAGTGTGGGCAGCCTTCAGACTTAGAGAAAACAGTACTTTACCACTCTCCTGCCTTTTCCATGGTTATTCTATTGGAAAAGAACGAGTTTTGGACAACTACCTTTCATTCTTGCCAAACTCTTTGCAGACCCCCGTGCAAGCTTTAGAACAAGATTTTGGATGTTTTCTTTCCTGGCAGAGTTTCTCCTTGCAAGATATGGTGGAAAAGCTTTTGGCTGAGTGTAGAGCGGCAAGACACGCAGAAGACGCAGATACGCAGCTCTCCGAAGCTAAGTGCCGGTCCCGGGCTTCTTTCGGCACAAACCGCTCTCAGGAGCTCCCTGCGCTCGCCACAATGCTCTGTGTGCGAAGAAGCCGCTTCTTCGCCTGCGGGAGAATCGGCGAGCGGCAGCTTCCCAAAGGCGAAGATGCAAGCTGCAGCACACAGGCACAGTGTGGGCAGCCTTCAGACTTAGAGAAAACAGTACTTTACCACTCTCCTGCCTTTTCCATGGTTATTCTATTGGAAAAGAACGAGTTTTGGACAACTACCTTTCATTCTTGCCAAACTCTTTGCAGACCCCCGTGCAAGCTTTAGAACAAGATTTTGGATGTTTTCTTTCCTGGCAGAGTTTCTCCTTGCAAGATATGGTGCAAAAGCTTTTTGCTGAGTGTAGAGCGGCAAGACACGCAGAAGACGCAGATACGCAGCTCTCCGAAGCTAAGTGCCGGTCCCGGGCTTCTTTCGGCACAAACCGCTCTCAGGAGCTCCCTGCGCTCGCCACAATGCTCTGTGTGCGAAGAAGCCGCTTCTTCGCCTCCGGGAGAATCGGCGAGCGGCAGCTTCCCAAAGGCGAAGATGCAAGCTGCAGCACACAGGCACAGTGTGGGCAGCCTTCAGACTTAGAGAAAACAGTACTTTACCACTCTCCTGCCTTTTCCATGGTTATTCTATTGGAAAAGAACGAGTTTTGGACAACTACCTTTCATTCTTGCCAAACTCTTTGCAGACCCCCGTGCAAGCTTTAGAACAAGATTTTGGATGTTTTCTTTCCTGGCAGAGTTTCTCCTTGCAAGATATGGTGGAAAAGCTTTTGGCTGAGTGTAGAGCGGCAAGACACGCAGAAGACGCAGATACGCAGCTCTCCGAAGCTAAGTGCCGGTCCCGGGCTTCTTTCGGCACAAACCGCTCTCAGGAGCTCCCTGCGCTCGCCACAATGCTCTGTGTGCGAAGAAGCCGCTTCTTCGCCTCCGGGAGAATCGGCGAGCGGCAGCTTCCCAAAGGCGAAGATGCAAGCTGCAGCACACAGGCACAGTGTGGGCAGCCTTCAGACTTAGAGAAAACAGTACTTTACCACTCTCCTGCCTTTTCCATGGTTATTCTATTGGAAAAGAACGAGTTTTGGACAACTACCTTTCATTCTTGCCAAACTCTTTGCAGACCCCCGTGCAAGCTTTAGAACAAGATTTTGGATGTTTTCTTTCCTGGCAGAGTTTCTCCTTGCAAGATATGGTGGAAAAGCTTTTTGCTGAGTGTAGAGCGGCAAGACACGCAGAAGACGCAGATACGCAGCTCTCCGAAGCTAAGTGCCGGTCCCGGGCTTCTTTCGGCACAAACCGCTCTCAGGAGCTCCCTGCGCTCGCCACAATGCTCTGTGTGCGAAGAAGCCGCTTCTTCGCCTGCGGGAGAATCGGCGAGCGGCAGCTTCCCAAAGGCGAAGATGCAAGCTGCAGCACACAGGCACAGTGTGGGCAGCCTTCAGACTTAGAGAAAACAGTACTTTACCACTCTCCTGCCTTTTCCATGGTTATTCTATTGGAAAAGAACGAGTTTTGGACAACTACCTTTCATTCTTGCCAAACTCTTTGCAGACCTCCGTGCAAGCTTTAGAACAAGATTTTGGATGTTTTCTTTCCTGGCAGAGTTTCTCCTTGCAAGATATGGTGGAAAAGCTTTTTGCTGAGTGTAGAGCGGCAAGACACGCAGAAGACGCAGATACGCAGCTCTCCGAAGCTAAGTGCCGGTCCCGGGCTTCTTTCGGCACAAACCGCTCTCAGGAGCTCCCTGCGCTCGCCACAATGCTCTGTGTGCGAAGAAGCCGCTTCTTCGCCTGCGGGAGAATCGGCGAGCGGCAGCTTCCCAAAGGCGAAGATGCAAGCTGCAGCACGCAGGCACAGTGTGGGCAGCCTTCAGACTTAGAGAAAACAGTACTTTACCACTCTCCTGCCTTTTCCATGGTTATTCTATTGGAAAAGAACGAGTTTTGGACAACTACCTTTCATTCTTGCCAAACTCTTTGCAGACCCCCGTGCAAGCTTTAGAACAAGATTTTGGATGTTTTCTTTCCTGGCAGAGTTTCTCCTTGCAAGATATGCTGGAAAAGCTTTTGGCTGAGTGTAGAGCGGCAAGACACGCAGAAGACGCAGATACGCAGCTCTCCGAAGCTAAGTGCCGGTCCCGGGCTTCTTTCGGCACAAACCGCTCTCAGGAGCTCCCTGCGCTCGCCACAATGCTCTGTGTGCGAAGAAGCCGCTTCTTCGCCTGCGGGAGAATCGGCGAGCGGCAGCTTCCCAAAGGCGAAGATGCAAGCTGCAGCACGCAGGCACAGTGTGGGCAGCCTTCAGACTTAGAGAAAACAGTACTTTACCACTCTCCTGCCTTTTCCATGGTTATTCTATTGGAAAAGAACGAGTTTTGGACAACTACCTTTCATTCTTGCCAAACTCTTTGCAGACCCCCGTGCAAGCTTTAGAACAAGATTTTGGATGTTTTCTTTCCTGGCAGAGTTTCTCCTTGCAAGATATGGTGGAAAAGCTTTTGGCTGAGTGTAGAGCGGCAAGACACGCAGAAGACGCAGATACGCAGCTCTCCGAAGCTAAGTGCCGGTCCCGGGCTTCTTTCGGCACAAACCGCTCTCAGGAGCTCCCTGCGCTCGCCACAATGCTCTGTGTGCGAAGAAGCCGCTTCTTCGCCTCCGGGAGAATCGGCGAGCGGCAGCTTCCCAAAGGCGAAGATGCAAGCTGCAGCACACAGGCACAGTGTGGGCAGCCTTCAGACTTAGAGAAAACAGTACTTTACCACTCTCCTGCCTTTTCCATGGTTATTCTATTGGAAAAGAACGAGTTTTGGACAACTACCTTTCATTCTTGCCAAACTCTTTGCAGACCCGCGTGCAAGCTTTAGAACAAGATTTTGGATGTTTTCTTTCCTGGCAGAGTTTCTCCTTGCAAGATATGGTGGAAAAGCTTTTGGCTGAGTGTAGAGCGGCAAGACACGCAGAAGACGCAGATACGCAGCTCTCCGAAGCTAAGTGCCGGTCCCGGGCTTCTTTCGGCACAAACCGCTCTCAGGAGCTCCCTGCGCTCGCCACAATGCTCTGTGTGCGAAGAAGCCGCTTCTTCGCCTGCGGGAGAATCGGCGAGCGGCAGCTTCCCAAAGGCGAAGATGCAAGCTGCAGCACACAGGCACAGTGTGGGCAGCCTTCAGACTTAGAGAAAACAGTACTTTACCACTCTCCTGCCTTTTCCATGGTTATTCTATTGGAAAAGAACGAGTTTTGGACAACTACCTTTCATTCTTGCCACACTCTTTGCAGACCTGCGTGCAAGCTTTAGAACAAGATTTTGGATGTTTTCTTTCCTGGCAGAGTTTCTCCTTGCAAGATATGGTGGAAAAGCTTTTTGCTGAGTGTAGAGCGGCAAGACACGCAGAAGACGCAGATACGCAGCTCTCCGAAGCTAAGTGCCGGTCCCGGGCTTCTTTCGGCACAAACCGCTCTCAGGAGCTCCCTGCGCTCGCCACAATGCTCTGTGTGCGAAGAAGCCGCTTCTTCGCCTGCGGGAGAATCGGCGAGCGGCAGCTTCCCAAAGGCGAAGATGCAAGCTGCAGCACACAGGCACAGTGTGGGCAGCCTTCAGACTTAGAGAAAACAGTACTTTACCACTCTCCTGCCTTTTCCATGGTTATTCTATTGGAAAAGAACGAGTTTTGGACAACTACCTTTCATTCTTGCCAAACTCTTTGCAGACCCCCGTGCAAGCTTTAGAACAAGATTTTGGATGTTTTCTTTCCTGGCAGAGTTTCTCCTTGCAAGATATGGTGGAAAAGCTTTTTGCTGAGTGTAGAGCGGCAAGACACGCAGAAGACGCAGATACGCAGCTCTCCGAAGCTAAGTGCCGGTCCCGGGCTTCTTTCGGCACAAACCGCTCTCAGGAGCTCCCTGCGCTCGCCACAATGCTCTGTGTGCGAAGAAGCCGCTTCTTCGCCTGCGGGAGAATCGGCGAGCGGCAGCTTCCCAAAGGCGAAGATGCAAGCTGCAGCACACAGGCACAGTGTGGGCAGCCTTCAGACTTAGAGAAAACAGTACTTTACCACTCTCCTGCCTTTTCCATGGTTATTCTATTGGAAAAGAACGAGTTTTGGACAACTACCTTTCATTCTTGCCAAACTCTTTGCAGACCCCCGTGCAAGCTTAAGAACAAGATTTTGGATGTTTTCTTTCCTGGCAGAGTTTCTCCTTGCAAGATATGGTGGAAAAGCTTTTTGCTGAGTGTAGAGCGGCAAGACACGCAGAAGACGCAGATACGCAGCTCTCCGAAGCTAAGTGCCGGTCCCGGGCTTCTTTCGGCACAAACCGCTCTCAGGAGCTCCCTGCGCTCGCCACAATGCTCTGTGTGCGAAGAAGCCGCTTCTTCGCCTGCGGGAGAATCGGCGAGCGGCAGCTTCCCAAAGGCGAAGATGCAAGCTGCAGCACACAGGCACAGTGTGGGCAGCCTTCAGACTTAGAGAAAACAGTACTTTACCACTCTCCTGCCTTTTCCATGGTTATTCTATTGGAAAAGAACGAGTTTTGGACAACTACCTTTCATTCTTGCCACACTCTTTGCAGACCTGCGTGCAAGCTTTAGAACAAGATTTTGGATGTTTTCTTTCCTGGCAGAGTTTCTCCTTGCAAGATATGCTGGAAAAGCTTTTGGCTGAGTGTAGAGCGGCAAGACACGCAGAAGACGCAGATACGCAGCTCTCCGAAGCTAAGTGCCGGTCCCGGGCTTCTTTCGGCACAAACCGCTCTCAGGAGCTCCCTGCGCTCGCCACAATGCTCTGTGTGCGAAGAAGCCGCTTCTTCGCCTCCCGGAGAATCGGCGAGCGGCAGCTTCCCAAAGGCGAAGATGCAAGCTGCAGCACACAGGCACAGTGTGGGCAGCCTTCAGACTTAGAGAAAACAGTACTTGACCACTCTCCTGCCTTTTCCATGGTTATTCTATTGGAAAAGAACGAGTTTTGGACAACTACCTTTCATTCTTGCCAAACTCTTTGCAGACCCCCGTGCAAGCTTTAGAACAAGATTTTGGATGTTTTCTTTCCTGGCAGAGTTTCTCCTTGCAAGATATGGTGGAAAAGCTTTTTGCTGAGTGTAGAGCGGCAAGACACGCAGAAGACGCAGATACGCAGCTCTGCGAAGCTAAGTGCCGGTCCCGGGCTTCTTTCGGCACAAACCGCTCTCAGGAGCTCCCTGCGCTCGCCACAATGCTCTGTGTGCGAAGAAGCCGCTTCTTCGCCTGCGGGAGAATCGGCGAGCGGCAGCTTCCCAAAGGCGAAGATGCAAGCTGCAGCACACAGGCACAGTGTGGGCAGCCTTCAGACTTAGAGAAAACAGTACTTTACCACTCTCCTGCCTTTTCCATGGTTATTCTATTGGAAAAGAACGAGTTTTGGACAACTACCTTTCATTCTTGCCAAACTCTTTGCAGACCCCCGTGCAAGCTTAAGAACAAGATTTTGGATGTTTTCTTTCCTGGCAGAGTTTCTCCTTGCAAGATATGGTGGAAAAGCTTTTTGCTGAGTGTAGAGCGGCAAGACACGCAGAAGACGCAGATACGCAGCTCTCCAAAGCTAAGTGCCGGTCCCGGGCTTCTTTCGGCACAAACCGCTCTCAGGAGCTCCCTGCGCTCGCCACAATGCTCTGTGTGCGAAGAAGCCGCTTCTTCGCCTCCGGGAGAATCGGCGAGCGGCAGCTTCCCAAAGGCGAAGATGCAAGCTGCAGCACACAGGCACAGTGTGGGCAGCCTTCAGACTTAGAGAAAACAGTACTTTACCACTCTCCTGCCTTTTCCATGGTTATTCTATTGGAAAAGAACGAGTTTTGGACAACTACCTTTCATTCTTGCCACACTCTTTGCAGACCTGCGTGCAAGCTTTAGAACAAGATTTTGGATGTTTTCTTTCCTGGCAGAGTTTCTCCTTGCAAGATATGGTGGAAAAGCTTTTGGCTGAGTGTAGAGCGGCAAGACACGCAGAAGACGCAGATACGCAGCTCTCCGAAGCTAAGTGCCGGTCCCGGGCTTCTTTCGGCACAAACCGCTCTCAGGAGCTCCCTGCGCTCGCCACAATGCTCTGTGTGCGAAGAAGCCGCTTCTTCGCCTGCGGGAGAATCGGCGAGCGGCAGCTTCCCAAAGGCGAAGATGCAAGCTGCAGCACACAGGCACAGTGTGGGCAGCCTTCAGACTTAGAGAAAACAGTACTTGACCACTCTCCTGCCTTTTCCATGGTTATTCTATTGGAAAAGAACGAGTTTTGGACAACTACCTTTCATTCTTGCCAAACTCTTTGCAGACCTGCGTGCAAGCTTTAGAACAAGATTTTGGATGTTTTCTTTCCTGGCAGAGTTTCTCCTTGCAAGATATGGTGGAAAAGCTTTTGGCTGAGTGTAGAGCGGCAAGACACGCAGAAGACGCAGATACGCAGCTCTCCGAAGCTAAGTGCCGGTCCCGGGCTTCTTTCGGCACAAACCGCTCTCAGGAGCTCCCTGCGCTCGCCACAATGCTCTGTGTGCGAAGAAGCCGCTTCTTCGCCTCCCGGAGAATCGGCGAGCGGCAGCTTCCCAAAGGCGAAGATGCAAGCTGCAGCACACAGGCACAGTGTGGGCAGCCTTCAGACTTAGAGAAAACAGTACTTTACCACTCTCCTGCCTTTTCCATGGTTATTCTATTGGAAAAGAACGAGTTTTGGACAACTACCTTTCATTCTTGCCACACTCTTTGCAGACCTCCGTGCAAGCTTAAGAACAAGATTTTGGATGTTTTCTTTCCTGGCAGAGTTTCTCCTTGCAAGATATGGTGGAAAAGCTTTTTGCTGAGTGTAGAGCGGCAAGACACGCAGAAGACGCAGATACGCAGCTCTCCGAAGCTAAGTGCCGGTCCCGGGCTTCTTTCGGCACAAACCGCTCTCAGGAGCTCCCTGCGCTCGCCACAATGCTCTGTGTGCGAAGAAGCCGCTTCTTCTCCTGCGGGAGAATCGGCGAGCGGCAGCTTCCCAAAGGCGAAGATGCAAGCTGCAGCACACAGGCACAGTGTGGGCAGCCTTCAGACTTAGAGAAAACAGTACTTTACCACTCTCCTGCCTTTTCCATGGTTATTCTATTGGAAAAGAACGAGTTTTGGACAACTACCTTTCATTCTTGCCAAACTCTTTGCAGACCCCCGTGCAAGCTTTAGAACAAGATTTTGGATGTTTTCTTTCCTGGCAGAGTTTCTCCTTGCAAGATATGGTGGAAAAGCTTTTTGCTGAGTGTAGAGCGGCAAGACACGCAGAAGACGCAGATACGCAGCTCTGCGAAGCTAAGTGCCGGTCCCGGGCTTCTTTCGGCACAAACCGCTCTCAGGAGCTCCCTGCGCTCGCCACAATGCTCTGTGTGCGAAGAAGCCGCTTCTTCGCCTCCGGGAGAATCGGCGAGCGGCAGCTTCCCAAAGGCGAAGATGCAAGCTGCAGCACACAGGCACAGTGTGGGCAGCCTTCAGACTTCGAGAAAACAGTACTTTACCACTCTCCTGCCTTTTCCATGGTTATTCTATTGGAAAAGAACGAGTTTTGGACAACTACCTTTCATTCTTGCCAAACTCTTTGCAGACCCCCGTGCAAGCTTTAGAACAAGATTTTGGATGTTTTCTTTCCTGGCAGAGTTTCTCCTTGCAAGATATGGTGGAAAAGCTTTTTGCTGAGTGTAGAGCGGCAAGACACGCAGAAGACGCAGATACGCAGCTCTCCGAAGCTAAGTGCCGGTCCCGGGCTTCTTTCGGCACAAACCGCTCTCAGGAGCTCCCTGCGCTCGCCACAATGCTCTGTGTGCGAAGAAGCCGCTTCTTCGCCTGCGGGAGAATCGGCGAGCGGCAGCTTCCCAAAGGCGAAGATGCAAGCTGCAGCACACAGGCACAGTGTGGGCAGCCTTCAGACTTAGAGAAAACAGTACTTTACCACTCTCCTGCCTTTTCCATGGTTATTCTATTGGAAAAGAACGAGTTTTGGACAACTACCTTTCATTCTTGCCACACTCTTTGCAGACCTGCGTGCAAGCTTTAGAACAAGATTTTGGATGTTTTCTTTCCTGGCAGAGTTTCTCCTTGCAAGATATGGTGGAAAAGCTTTTTGCTGAGTGTAGAGCGGCAAGACACGCAGAAGACGCAGATACGCAGCTCTCCGAAGCTAAGTGCCGGTCCCGGGCTTCTTTCGGCACAAACCGCTCTCAGGAGCTCCCTGCGCTCGCCACAATGCTCTGTGTGCGAAGAAGCCGCTTCTTCGCCTCCGGGAGAATCGGCGAGCGGCAGCTTCCCAAAGGCGAAGATGCAAGCTGCAGCACACAGGCACAGTGTGGGCAGCCTTCAGACTTAGAGAAAACAGTACTTTACCACTCTCCTGCCTTTTCCATGGTTATTCTATTGGAAAAGAACGAGTTTTGGACAACTACCTTTCATTCTTGCCAAACTCTTTGCAGACCCCCGTGCAAGCTTTAGAACAAGATTTTGGATGTTTTCTTTCCTGGCAGAGTTTCTCCTTGCAAGATATGGTGGAAAAGCTTTTTGCTGAGTGTAGAGCGGCAAGACACGCAGAAGACGCAGATACGCAGCTCTCCGAAGCTAAGTGCCGGTCCCGGGCTTCTTTCGGCACAAACCGCTCTCAGGAGCTCCCTGCGCTCGCCACAATGCTCTGTGTGCGAAGAAGCCGCTTCTTCGCCTGCGGGAGAATCGGCGAGCGGCAGCTTCCCAAAGGCGAAGATGCAAGCTGCAGCACACAGGCACAGTGTGGGCAGCCTTCAGACTTAGAGAAAACAGTACTTTACCACTCTCCTGCCTTTTCCATGGTTATTCTATTGGAAAAGAACGAGTTTTGGACAACTACCTTTCATTCTTGCCAAACTCTTTGCAGACCTGCGTGCAAGCTTTAGAACAAGATTTTGGATGTTTTCTTTCCTGGCAGAGTTTCTCCTTGCAAGATATGGTGGAAAAGCTTTTTGCTGAGTGTAGAGCGGCAAGACACGCAGAAGACGCAGATACGCAGCTCTCCGAAGCTAAGTGCCGGTCCCGGGCTTCTTTCGGCACAAACCGCTCTCAGGAGCTCCCTGCGCTCGCCACAATGCTCTGTGTGCGAAGAAGCCGCTTCTTCGCCTCCGGGAGAATCGGCGAGCGGCAGCTTCCCAAAGGCGAAGATGCAAGCTGCAGCACACAGGCACAGTGTGGGCAGCCTTCAGACTTAGAGAAAACAGTACTTTACCACTCTCCTGCCTTTTCCATGGTTATTCTATTGGAAAAGAACGAGTTTTGGACAACTACCTTTCATTCTTGCCAAACTCTTTGCAGACCCCCGTGCAAGCTTAAGAACAAGATTTTGGATGTTTTCTTTCCTGGCAGAGTTTCTCCTTGCAAGATATGGTGGAAAAGCTTTTTGCTGAGTGTAGAGCGGCAAGACACGCAGAAGACGCAGATACGCAGCTCTCCGAAGCTAAGTGCCGGTCCCGGGCTTCTTTCGGCACAAACCGCTCTCAGGAGCTCCCTGCGCTCGCCACAATGCTCTGTGTGCGAAGAAGCCGCTTCTTCGCCTCCCGGAGAATCGGCGAGCGGCAGCTTCCCAAAGGCGAAGATGCAAGCTGCAGCACACAGGCACAGTGTGGGCAGCCTTCAGACTTAGAGAAAACAGTACTTTACCACTCTCCTGCCTTTTCCATGGTTATTCTATTGGAAAAGAACGAGTTTTGGACAACTACCTTTCATTCTTGCCAAACTCTTTGCAGACCTCCGTGCAAGCTTTAGAACAAGATTTTGGATGTTTTCTTTCCTGGCAGAGTTTCTCCTTGCAAGATATGGTGGAAAAGCTTTTTGCTGAGTGTAGAGCAGCAAGACACGCAGAAGACGCAGATACGCAGCTCTCCGAAGCTAAGTGCCGGTCCCGGGATTCTTTCGGCACAAACCGCTCTCAGGAGCTCCCTGCGCTCGCCACAATGCTCTGTGTGCGAAGAAGCCGCTTCTTCGCCTGCGGGAGAATCGGCGAGCGGCAGCTTCCCAAAGGCGAAGATGCAAGCTGCAGCACACAGGCACAGTGTGGGCAGCCTTCAGACTTAGAGAAAACAGTACTTGACCACTCTCCTGCCTTTTCCATGGTTATTCTATTGGAAAAGAACGAGTTTTGGACAACTACCTTTCATTCTTGCCACACTCTTTGCAGACCTGCGTGCAAGCTTTAGAACAAGATTTTGGATGTTTTCTTTCCTGGCAGAGTTTCTCCTTGCAAGATATGGTGGAAAAGCTTTTTGCTGAGTGTAGAGCGGCAAGACACGCAGAAGACGCAGATACGCAGCTCTCCGAAGCTAAGTGCCGGTCCCGGGCTTCTTTCGGCACAAACCGCTCTCAGGAGCTCCCTGCGCTCGCCACAATGCTCTGTGTGCGAAGAAGCCGCTTCTTCGCCTGCGGGAGAATCGGCGAGCGGCAGCTTCCCAAAGGCGAAGATGCAAGCTGCAGCACACAGGCACAGTGTGGGCAGCCTTCAGACTTAGAGAAAACAGTACTTGACCACTCTCCTGCCTTTTCCATGGTTATTCTATTGGAAAAGAACGAGTTTTGGACAACTACCTTTCATTCTTGCCACACTCTTTGCAGACCTGCGTGCAAGCTTTAGAACAAGATTTTGGATGTTTTCTTTCCTGGCAGAGTTTCTCCTTGCAAGATATGGTGGAAAAGCTTTTTGCTGAGTGTAGAGCGGCAAGACACGCAGAAGACGCAGATACGCAGCTCTCCGAAGCTAAGTGCCGGTCCCGGGCTTCTTTCGGCACAAACCGCTCTCAGGAGCTCCCTGCGCTCGCCACAATGCTCTGTGGGCGAAGAAGCCGCTTCTTCGCCTGCGGGAGAATCGGCGAGCGGCAGCTTCCCAAAGGCGAAGATGCAAGCTGCAGCACACAGGCACAGTGTGGGCAGCCTTCAGACTTAGAGAAAACAGTACTTTACCACTCTCCTGCCTTTTCCATGGTTATTCTATTGGAAAAGAACGAGTTTTGGACAACTACCTTTCATTCTTGCCAAACTCTTTGCAGACCTGCGTGCAAGCTTTAGAACAAGATTTTGGATGTTTTCTTTCCTGGCAGAGTTTCTCCTTGCAAGATATGGTGGAAAAGCTTTTTGCTGAGTGTAGAGCGGCAAGACACGCAGAAGACGCAGATACGCAGCTCTCCGAAGCTAAGTGCCGGTCCCGGGCTTCTTTCGGCACAAACCGCTCTCAGCAGCTCCCTGCGCTCGCCACAATGCTCTGTGTGCGAAGAAGCCGCTTCTTCGCCTCCGGGAGAATCGGCGAGCGGCAGCTTCCCAAAGGCGAAGATGCAAGCTGCAGCACACAGGCACAGTGTGGGCAGCCTTCAGACTTAGAGAAAACAGTACTTTACCACTCTCCTGCCTTTTCCATGGTTATTCTATTGGAAAAGAACGAGTTTTGGACAACTACCTTTCATTCTTGCCAAACTCTTTGCAGACCCCCGTGCAAGCTTAAGAACAAGATTTTGGATGTTTTCTTTCCTGGCAGAGTTTCTCCTTGCAAGATATGGTGGAAAAGCTTTTTGCTGAGTGTAGAGCGGCAAGACACGCAGAAGACGCAGATACGCAGCTCTCCGAAGCTAAGTGCCGGTCCCGGGCTTCTTTCGGCACAAACCGCTCTCAGGAGCTCCCTGCGCTCGCCACAATGCTCTGTGTGCGAAGAAGCCGCTTCTTCGCCTCCCGGAGAATCGGCGAGCGGCAGCTTCCCAAAGGCGAAGATGCAAGCTGCAGCACACAGGCACAGTGTGGGCAGCCTTCAGACTTAGAGAAAACAGTACTTTACCACTCTCCTGCCTTTTCCATGGTTATTCTATTGGAAAAGAACGAGTTTTGGACAACTACCTTTCATTCTTGCCAAACTCTTTGCAGACCTCCGTGCAAGCTTTAGAACAAGATTTTGGATGTTTTCTTTCCTGGCAGAGTTTCTCCTTGCAAGATATGGTGGAAAAGCTTTTTGCTGAGTGTAGAGCAGCAAGACACGCAGAAGACGCAGATACGCAGCTCTCCGAAGCTAAGTGCCGGTCCCGGGATTCTTTCGGCACAAACCGCTCTCAGGAGCTCCCTGCGCTCGCCACAATGCTCTGTGTGCGAAGAAGCCGCTTCTTCGCCTGCGGGAGAATCGGCGAGCGGCAGCTTCCCAAAGGCGAAGATGCAAGCTGCAGCACACAGGCACAGTGTGGGCAGCCTTCAGACTTAGAGAAAACAGTACTTGACCACTCTCCTGCCTTTTCCATGGTTATTCTATTGGAAAAGAACGAGTTTTGGACAACTACCTTTCATTCTTGCCACACTCTTTGCAGACCTGCGTGCAAGCTTTAGAACAAGATTTTGGATGTTTTCTTTCCTGGCAGAGTTTCTCCTTGCAAGATATGGTGGAAAAGCTTTTTGCTGAGTGTAGAGCGGCAAGACACGCAGAAGACGCAGATACGCAGCTCTCCGAAGCTAAGTGCCGGTCCCGGGCTTCTTTCGGCACAAACCGCTCTCAGGAGCTCCCTGCGCTCGCCACAATGCTCTGTGGGCGAAGAAGCCGCTTCTTCGCCTGCGGGAGAATCGGCGAGCGGCAGCTTCCCAAAGGCGAAGATGCAAGCTGCAGCACACAGGCACAGTGTGGGCAGCCTTCAGACTTAGAGAAAACAGTACTTTACCACTCTCCTGCCTTTTCCATGGTTATTCTATTGGAAAAGAACGAGTTTTGGACAACTACCTTTCATTCTTGCCAAACTCTTTGCAGACCCCCGTGCAAGCTTTAGAACAAGATTTTGGATGTTTTCTTTCCTGGCAGAGTTTCTCCTTGCAAGATATGGTGGAAAAGCTTTTTGCTGAGTGTAGAGCGGCAAGACACGCAGAAGACGCAGATACGCAGCTCTCCGAAGCTAAGTGCCGGTCCCGGGCTTCTTTAGGCACAAACCGCTCTCAGGAGCTCCCTGCGCTCGCCACAATGCTCTGTGTGCGAAGAAGCCGCTTCTTCGCCTCCGGGAGAATCGGCGAGCGGCAGCTTCCCAAAGGCGAAGATGCAAGCTGCAGCACACAGGCACAGTGTGGGCAGCCTTCAGACTTAGAGAAAACAGTACTTTACCACTCTCCTGCCTTTTCCATGGTTATTCTATTGGAAAAGAACGAGTTTTGGACAACTACCTTTCATTCTTGCCAAACTCTTTGCAGACCCCCGTGCAAGCTTTAGAACAAGATTTTGGATGTTTTCTTTCCTGGCAGAGTTTCTCCTTGCAAGATATGGTGGAAAAGCTTTTTGCTGAGTGTAGAGCGGCAAGACACGCAGAAGACGCAGATACGCAGCTCTCCGAAGCTAAGTGCCGATCCCGGGCTTCTTTCGGCACAAACCGCTCTCAGGAGCTCCCTGCGCTCGCCACAATGCTCTGTGTGCGAAGAAGCCGCTTCTTCGCCTGCGGGAGAATCGGCGAGCGGCAGCTTCCCAAAGGCGAAGATGCAAGCTGCAGCACACAGGCACAGTGTGGGCAGCCTTCAGACTTAGAGAAAACAGTACTTTACCACTCTCCTGCCTTTTCCATGGTTATTCTATTGGAAAAGAACGAGTTTTGGACAACTACCTTTCATTCTTGCCAAACTCTTTGCAGACCCCCGTGCAAGCTTAAGAACAAGATTTTGGATGTTTTCTTTCCTGGCAGAGTTTCTCCTTGCAAGATATGGTGGAAAAGCTTTTTGCTGAGTGTAGAGCGGCAAGACACGCAGAAGACGCAGATACGCAGCTCTCCGAAGCTAAGTGCCGGTCCCGGGCTTCTTTCGGCACAAACCGCTCTCAGGAGCTCCCTGCGCTCGCCACAATGCTCTGTGTGCGAAGAAGCCGCTTCTTCGCCTGCGGGAGAATCGGCGAGCGGCAGCTTCCCAAAGGCGAAGATGCAAGCTGCAGCACACAGGCACAGTGTGGGCAGCCTTCAGACTTAGAGAAAACAGTACTTTACCACTCTCCTGCCTTTTCCATGGTTATTCTATTGGAAAAGAACGAGTTTTGGACAACTACCTTTCATTCTTGCCAAACTCTTTGCAGACCCCCGTGCAAGCTTAAGAACAAGATTTTGGATGTTTTCTTTCCTGGCAGAGTTTCTCCTTGCAAGATATGGTGGAAAAGCTTTTTGCTGAGTGTAGAGCGGCAAGACACGCAGAAGACGCAGATACGCAGCTCTCCGAAGCTAAGTGCCGGTCCCGGGCTTCTTTCGGCACAAACCGCTCTCAGGAGCTCCCTGCGCTCGCCACAATGCTCTGTGTGCGAAGAAGCCGCTTCTTCGCCTGCGGGAGAATCGGCGAGCGGCAGCTTCCCAAAGGCGAAGATGCAAGCTGCAGCACACAGGCACAGTGTGGGCAGCCTTCAGACTTAGAGAAAACAGTACTTTACCACTCTCCTGCCTTTTCCATGGTTATTCTATTGGAAAAGAACGAGTTTTGGACAACTACCTTTCATTCTTGCCAAACTCTTTGCAGACCTCCGTGCAAGCTTTAGAACAAGATTTTGGATGTTTTCTTTCCTGGCAGAGTTTCTCCTTGCAAGATATGGTGGAAAAGCTTTTTGCTGAGTGTAGAGCGGCAAGACACGCAGAAGACGCAGATACGCAGCTCTCCGAAGCTAAGTGCCGGTCCCGGGCTTCTTTTGGCACAAACCGCTCTCAGGAGCTCCCTGCGCTCGCCACAATGCTCTGTGTGCGAAGAAGCCGCTTCTTCGCCTGCGGGAGAATCGGCGAGCGGCAGCTTCCCAAAGGCGAAGATGCAAGCTGCAGCACACAGGCACAGTGTGGGCAGCCTTCAGACTTAGAGAAAACAGTACTTTACCACTCTCCTGCCTTTTCCATGGTTATTCTATTGGAAAAGAACGAGTTTTGGACAACTACCTTTCATTCTTGCCAAACTCTTTGCAGACCCCCGTGCAAGCTTAAGAACAAGATTTTGGATGTTTTCTTTCCTGGCAGAGTTTCTCCTTGCAAGATATGGTGGAAAAGCTTTTTGCTGAGTGTAGAGCGGCAAGACACGCAGAAGACGCAGATACGCAGCTCTGCGAAGCTAAGTGCCGGTCCCGGGCTTCTTTCGGCACAAACCGCTCTCAGGAGCTCCCTGCGCTCGCCACAATGCTCTGTGTGCGAAGAAGCCGCTTCTTCGCCTGCGGGAGAATCGGCGAGCGGCAGCTTCCCAAAGGCGAAGATGCAAGCTGCAGCACACAGGCACAGTGTGGGCAGCCTTCAGACTTAGAGAAAACAGTACTTTACCACTCTCCTGCCTTTTCCATGGTTATTCTATTGGAAAAGAACGAGTTTTGGACAACTACCTTTCATTCTTGCCAAACTCTTTGCAGACCCCCGTGCAAGCTTTAGAACAAGATTTTGGATGTTTTCTTTCCTGGCAGAGTTTCTCCTTGCAAGATATGGTGGAAAAGCTTTTTGCTGAGTGTAGAGCGGCAAGACACGCAGAAGACGCAGATACGCAGCTCTCCGAAGCTAAGTGCCGGTCCCGGGCTTCTTTCGGCACAAACCGCTCTCAGGAGCTCCCTGCGCTCGCCACAATGCTCTGTGTGCGAAGAAGCCGCTTCTTCGCCTCCGGGAGAATCGGCGAGCGGCAGCTTCCCAAAGGCGAAGATGCAAGCTGCAGCACACAGGCACAGTGTGGGCAGCCTTCAGACTTAGAGAAAACAGTACTTTACCACTCTCCTGCCTTTTCCATGGTTATTCTATTGGAAAAGAACGAGTTTTGGACAACTACCTTTCATTCTTGCCAAACTCTTTGCAGACCTCCGTGCAAGCTTTAGAACAAGATTTTGGATGTTTTCTTTCCTGGCAGAGTTTCTCCTTGCAAGATATGGTGGAAAAGCTTTTTGCTGAGTGTAGAGCGGCAAGACACGCAGAAGACGCAGATACGCAGCTCTCCGAAGCTAAGTGCCGGTCCCGGGCTTCTTTCGGCACAAACCGCTCTCAGGAGCTCCCTGCGCTCGCCACAATGCTCTGTGTGCGAAGAAGCCGCTTCTTCGCCTGCGGGAGAATCGGCGAGCGGCAGCTTCCCAAAGGCGAAGATGCAAGCTGCAGCACACAGGCACAGTGTGGGCAGCCTTCAGACTTAGAGAAAACAGTACTTTACCACTCTCCTGCCTTTTCCATGGTTATTCTATTGGAAAAGAACGAGTTTTGGACAACTACCTTTCATTCTTGCCACACTCTTTGCAGACCTGCGTGCAAGCTTTAGAACAAGATTTTGGATGTTTTCTTTCCTGGCAGAGTTTCTCCTTGCAAGATATGCTGGAAAAGCTTTTGGCTGAGTGTAGAGCGGCAAGACACGCAGAAGACGCAGATACGCAGCTCTCCGAAGCTAAGTGCCGGTCCCGGGCTTCTTTCGGCACAAACCGCTCTCAGGAGCTCCCTGCGCTCGCCACAATGCTCTGTGTGCGAAGAAGCCGCTTCTTCGCCTGCGGGAGAATCGGCGAGCGGCAGCTTCCCAAAGGCGAAGATGCAAGCTGCAGCACACAGGCACAGTGTGGGCAGCCTTCAGACTTAGAGAAAACAGTACTTTACCACTCTCCTGCCTTTTCCATGGTTATTCTATTGGAAAAGAACGAGTTTTGGACAACTACCTTTCATTCTTGCCAAACTCTTTGCAGACCTGCGTGCAAGCTTTAGAACAAGATTTTGGATGTTTTCTTTCCTGGCAGAGTTTCTCCTTGCAAGATATGGTGGAAAAGCTTTTGGCTGAGTGTAGAGCGGCAAGACACGCAGAAGACGCAGATACGCAGCTCTCCGAAGCTAAGTGCCGGTCCCGGGCTTCTTTCGGCACAAACCGCTCTCAGGAGCTCCCTGCGCTCGCCACAATGCTCTGTGTGCGAAGAAGCCGCTTCTTCGCCTCCGGGAGAATCGGCGAGCGGCAGCTTCCCAAAGGCGAAGATGCAAGCTGCAGCACACAGGCACAGTGTGGGCAGCCTTCAGACTTAGAGAAAACAGTACTTTACCACTCTCCTGCCTTTTCCATGGTTATTCTATTGGAAAAGAACGAGTTTTGGACAACTACCTTTCATTCTTGCCAAACTCTTTGCAGACCCCCGTGCAAGCTTAAGAACAAGATTTTGGATGTTTTCTTTCCTGGCAGAGTTTCTCCTTGCAAGATATGGTGGAAAAGCTTTTTGCTGAGTGTAGAGCGGCAAGACACGCAGAAGACGCAGATACGCAGCTCTCCGAAGCTAAGTGCTGGTCCCGGGCTTCTTTCGGCACAAACCGCTCTCAGGAGCTCCCTGCGCTCGCCACAATGCTCTGTGTGCGAAGAAGCCGCTTCTTCGCCTCCGGGAGAATCGGCGAGCGGCAGCTTCCCAAAGGCGAAGATGCAAGCTGCAGCACACAGGCACAGTGTGGGCAGCCTTCAGACTTAGAGAAAACAGTACTTTACCACTCTCCTGCCTTTTCCATGGTTATTCTATTGGAAAAGAACGAGTTTTGGACAACTACCTTTCATTCTTGCCACACTCTTTGCAGACCTCCGTGCAAGCTTTAGAACAAGATTTTGGATGTTTTCTTTCCTGGCAGAGTTTCTCCTTGCAAGATATGGTGGAAAAGCTTTTTGCTGAGTGTAGAGCGGCAAGACACGCAGAAGACGCAGATACGCAGCTCTCCGAAGCTAAGTGCCGGTCCCGGGCTTCTTTCGGCACAAACCGCTCTCAGGAGCTCCCTGCGCTCGCCACAATGCTCTGTGTGCGAAGAAGCCGCTTCTTCGCCTCCGGGAGAATCGGCGAGCGGCAGCTTCCCAAAGGCGAAGATGCAAGCTGCAGCACACAGGCACAGTGTGGGCAGCCTTCAGACTTAGAGAAAACAGTACTTTACCACTCTCCTGCCTTTTCCATGGTTATTCTATTGGAAAAGAACGAGTTTTGGACAACTACCTTTCATTCTTGCCAAACTCTTTGCAGACCCCCGTGCAAGCTTTAGAACAAGATTTTGGATGTTTTCTTTCCTGGCAGAGTTTCTCCTTGCAAGATATGGTGGAAAAGCTTTTGGCTGCGTGTTGAGCGGCAAGACACGCAGAAGACGCAGATACGCAGCTCTCCGAAGCTAAGTGCCGGTCCCGGGCTTCTTTCGGCACAAACCGCTCTCAGGAGCTCCCTGCGCTCGCCACAATGCTCTGTGTGCGAAGAAGCCGCTTCTTCGCCTGCGGGAGAATCGGCGAGCGGCAGCTTCCCAAAGGCGAAGATGCAAGCTGCAGCACACAGGCACAGTGTGGGCAGCCTTCAGACTTAGAGAAAAAAGTACTTTACCACTCTCCTGCCTTTTCCATGGTTATTCTATTGGAAAAGAACGAGTTTTGGACAACTACCTTTCATTCTTGCCACACTCTTTGCAGACCTGCGTGCAAGCTTTAGAACAAGATTTTGGATGTTTTCTTTCCTGGCAGAGTTTCTCCTTGCAAGATATGGTGGAAAAGCTTTTTGCTGAGTGTAGAGCGGCAAGACACGCAGAAGACGCAGATACGCAGCTCTCCGAAGCTAAGTGCCGGTCCCGGGCTTCTTTCGGCACAAACCGCTCTCAGGAGCTCCCTGCGCTCGCCACAATGCTCTGTGTGCGAAGAAGCCGCTTCTTCGCCTCCGGGAGAATCGGCGAGCGGCAGCTTCCCAAAGGCGAAGATGCAAGCTGCAGCACACAGGCACAGTGTGGGCAGCCTTCAGACTTAGAGAAAACAGTACTTTACCACTCTCCTGCCTTTTCCATGGTTATTCTATTGGAAAAGAACGAGTTTTGGACAACTACCTTTCATTCTTGCCAAACTCTTTGCAGACCCCCGTGCAAGCTTTAGAACAAGATTTTGGATGTTTTCTTTCCTGGCAGAGTTTCTCCTTGCAAGATATGGTGGAAAAGCTTTTTGCTGAGTGTAGAGCGGCAAGACACGCAGAAGACGCAGATACGCAGCTCTCCGAAGCTAAGTGCCGGTCCCGGGCTTCTTTCGGCACAAACCGCTCTCAGGAGCTCCCTGCGCTCGCCACAATGCTCTGTGTGCGAAGAAGCCGCTTCTTCACCTGCGGGAGAATCGGCGAGCGGCAGCTTCCCAAAGGCGAAGATGCAAGCTGCAGCACACAGGCACAGTGTGGGCAGCCTTCAGACTTAGAGAAAACAGTACTTTACCACTCTCCTGCCTTTTCCATGGTTATTCTATTGGAAAAGAACGAGTTTTGGACAACTACCTTTCATTCTTGCCAAACTCTTTGCAGACCCCCGTGCAAGCTTAAGAACAAGATTTTGGATGTTTTCTTTCCTGGCAGAGTTTCTCCTTGCAAGATATGGTGGAAAAGCTTTTTGCTGAGTGTAGAGCGGCAAGACACGCAGAAGACGCAGATACGCAGCTCTCCGAAGCTAAGTGCCGGTCCCGGGCTTCTTTCGGCACAAACCGCTCTCAGGAGCTCCCTGCGCTCGCCACAATGCTCTGTGTGCGAAGAAGCCGCTTCTTCGCCTGCGGGAGAATCGGCGAGCGGCAGCTTCCCAAAGGCGAAGATGCAAGCTGCAGCACACAGGCACAGTGTGGGCAGCCTTCAGACTTAGAGAAAACAGTACTTTACCACTCTCCTGCCTTTTCCATGGTTATTCTATTGGAAAAGAACGAGTTTTGGACAACTACCTTTCATTCTTGCCAAACTCTTTGCAGACCTCCGTGCAAGCTTTAGAACAAGATTTTGGATGTTTTCTTTCCTGGCAGAGTTTCTCCTTGCAAGATATGGTGGAAAAGCTTTTGGCTGAGTGTAGAGCGGCAAGACACGCAGAAGACGCAGATACGCAGCTCTGCGAAGCTAAGTGCCGGTCCCGGGCTTCTTTCGGCACAAACCGCTCTCAGGAGCTCCCTGCGCTCGCCACAATGCTCTGTGTGCGAAGAAGCCGCTTCTTCGCCTGCGGGAGAATCGGCGAGCGGCAGCTTCCCAAAGGCGAAGATGCAAGCTGCAGCACACAGGCACAGTGTGGGCAGCCTTCAGACTTAGAGAAAACAGTACTTTACCACTCTCCTGCCTTTTCCATGGTTATTCTATTGGAAAAGAACGAGTTTTGGACAACTACCTTTCATTCTTGCCAAACTCTTTGCAGACCCCCGTGCAAGCTTAAGAACAAGATTTTGGATGTTTTCTTTCCTGGCAGAGTTTCTCCTTGCAAGATATGGTGGAAAAGCTTTTTGCTGAGTGTAGAGCGGCAAGACACGCAGAAGACGCAGATACGCAGCTCTCCGAAGCTAAGTGCCGGTCCCGGGCTTCTTTCGGCATAAACCGCTCTCAGGAGCTCCCTGCGCTCGCCACAATGCTCTGTGTGCGAAGAAGCCGCTTCTTCGCCTGCGGGAGAATCGGCGAGCGGCAGCTTCCCAAAGGCGAAGATGCAAGCTGCAGCACACAGGCACAGTGTGGGCAGCCTTCAGACTTAGAGAAAACAGTACTTTACCACTCTCCTGCCTTTTCCATGGTTATTCTATTGGAAAAGAACGAGTTTTGGACAACTACCTTTCATTCTTGCCAAACTCTTTGCAGACCCCCGTGCAAGCTTTAGAACAAGATTTTGGATGTTTTCTTTCCTGGCAGAGTTTCTCCTTGCAAGATATGGTGGAAAAGCTTTTTGCTGAGTGTAGAGCGGCAAGACACGCAGAAGACGCAGATACGCAGCTCTCCGAAGCTAAGTGCCGGTCCCGGGCTTCTTTTGGCACAAACCGCTCTCAGGAGCTCCCTGCGCTCGCCACAATGCTCTGTGTGCGAAGAAGCCGCTTCTTCGCCTGCGGGAGAATCGGCGAGCGGCAGCTTCCCAAAGGCGAAGATGCAAGCTGCAGCACACAGGCACAGTGTGGGCAGCCTTCAGACTTAGAGAAAACAGTACTTTACCACTCTCCTGCCTTTTCCATGGTTATTCTATTGGAAAAGAACGAGTTTTGGACAACTACCTTTCATTCTTGCCAAACTCTTTGCAGACCCCCGTGCAAGCTTAAGAACAAGATTTTGGATGTTTTCTTTCCTGGCAGAGTTTCTCCTTGCAAGATATGGTGGAAAAGCTTTTTGCTGAGTGTAGAGCGGCAAGACACGCAGAAGACGCAGATACGCAGCTCTCCGAAGCTAAGTGCCGGTCCCGGGCTTCTTTCGGCACAAACCGCTCTCAGGAGCTCCCTGCGCTCGCCACAATGCTCTGTGTGCGAAGAAGCCGCTTCTTCGCCTGCGGGAGAATCGGCGAGCGGCAGCTTCCCAAAGGCGAAGATGCAAGCTGCAGCACACAGGCACAGTGTGGGCAGCCTTCAGACTTAGAGAAAACAGTACTTTACCACTCTCCTGCCTTTTCCATGGTTATTCTATTGGAAAAGAACGAGTTTTGGACAACTACCTTTCATTCTTGCCAAACTCTTTGCAGACCTGCGTGCAAGCTTTAGAACAAGATTTTGGATGTTTTCTTTCCTGGCAGAGTTTCTCCTTGCAAGATATGGTGGAAAAGCTTTTTGCTGAGTGTAGAGCGGCAAGACACGCAGAAGACGCAGATACGCAGCTCTCCGAAGCTAAGTGCCGGTCCCGGGCTTCTTTCGGCACAAACCGCTCTCAGGAGCTCCCTGCGCTCGCCACAATGCTCTGTGTGCGAAGAAGCCGCTTCTTCGCCTGCGGGAGAATCGGCGAGCGGCAGCTTCCCAAAGGCGAAGATGCAAGCTGCAGCACACAGGCACAGTGTGGGCAGCCTTCAGACTTAGAGAAAACAGTACTTTACCACTCTCCTGCCTTTTCCATGGTTATTCTATTGGAAAAGAACGAGTTTTGGACAACTACCTTTCATTCTTGCCAAACTCTTTGCAGACCTCCGTGCAAGCTTTAGAACAAGATTTTGGATGTTTTCTTTCCTGGCAGAGTTTCTCCTTGCAAGATATGGTGGAAAAGCTTTTTGCTGAGTGTAGAGCGGCAAGACACGCAGAAGACGCAGATACGCAGCTCTCCGAAGCTAAGTGCCGGTCCCGGGCTTCTTTCGGCACAAACCGCTCTCAGGAGCTCCCTGCGCTCGCCACAATGCTCTGTGTGCGAAGAAGCCGCTTCTTCGCCTCCGGGAGAATCGGCGAGCGGCAGCTTCCCAAAGGCGAAGATGCAAGCTGCAGCACACAGGCACAGTGTGGGCAGCCTTCAGACTTAGAGAAAACAGTACTTTACCACTCTCCTGCCTTTTCCATGGTTATTCTATTGGAAAAGAACGAGTTTTGGACAACTACCTTTCATTCTTGCCAAACTCTTTGCAGACCCCCGTGCAAGCTTTAGAACAAGATTTTGGATGTTTTCTTTCCTGGCAGAGTTTCTCCTTGCAAGATATGGTGGAAAAGCTTTTTGCTGAGTGTAGAGCGGCAAGACACGCAGAAGACGCAGATACGCAGCTCTCCGAAGCTAAGTGCCGGTCCCGGGCTTCTTTCGGCACAAACCGCTCTCAGGAGCTCCCTGCGCTCGCCACAATGCTCTGTGTGCGAAGAAGCCGCTTCTTCGCCTGCGGGAGAATCGGCGAGCGGCAGCTTCCCAAAGGCGAAGATGCAAGCTGCAGCACACAGGCACAGTGTGGGCAGCCTTCAGACTTAGAGAAAACAGTACTTTACCACTCTCCTGCCTTTTCCATGGTTATTCTATTGGAAAAGAACGAGTTTTGGACAACTACCTTTCATTCTTGCCAAACTCTTTGCAGACCCCCGTGCAAGCTTAAGAACAAGATTTTGGATGTTTTCTTTCCTGGCAGAGTTTCTCCTTGCAAGATATGGTGGAAAAGCTTTTTGCTGAGTGTAGAGCGGCAAGACACGCAGAAGACGCAGATACGCAGCTCTCCGAAGCTAAGTGCCGGTCCCGGGCTTCTTTCGGCACAAACCGCTCTCAGGAGCTCCCTGCGCTCGCCACAATGCTCTGTGTGCGAAGAAGCCGCTTCTTCGCCTGCGGGAGAATCGGCGAGCGGCAGCTTCCCAAAGGCGAAGATGCAAGCTGCAGCACACAGGCACAGTGTGGGCAGCCTTCAGACTTAGAGAAAACAGTACTTTACCACTCTCCTGCCTTTTCCATGGTTATTCTATTGGAAAAGAACGAGTTTTGGACAACTACCTTTCATTCTTGCCAAACTCTTTGCAGACCCGCGTGCAAGCTTTAGAACAAGATTTTGGATGTTTTCTTTCCTGGCAGAGTTTCTCCTTGCAAGATATGGTGGAAAAGCTTTTTGCTGAGTGTAGAGCGGCAAGACACGCAGAAGACGCAGATACGCAGCTCTCCGAAGCTAAGTGCCGGTCCCGGGCTTCTTTCGGCACAAACCGCTCTCAGGAGCTCCCTGCGCTCGCCACAATGCTCTGTGTGCGAAGAAGCCGCTTCTTCGCCTGCGGGAGAATCGGCGAGCGGCAGCTTCCCAAAGGCGAAGATGCAAGCTGCAGCACACAGGCACAGTGTGGGCAGCCTTCAGACTTAGAGAAAACAGTACTTTACCACTCTCCTGCCTTTTCCATGGTTATTCTATTGGAAAAGAACGAGTTTTGGACAACTACCTTTCATTCTTGCCAAACTCTTTGCAGACCCCCGTGCAAGCTTAAGAACAAGATTTTGGATGTTTTCTTTCCTGGCAGAGTTTCTCCTTGCAAGATATGGTGGAAAAGCTTTTGGCTGAGTGTAGAGCGGCAAGACACGCAGAAGACGCAGATACGCAGCTCTCCGAAGCTAAGTGCCGGTCCCGGGCTTCTTTCGGCACAAACCGCTCTCAGGAGCTCCCTGCGCTCGCCACAATGCTCTGTGTGCGAAGAAGCCGCTTCTTCGCCTGCGGGAGAATCGGCGAGCGGCAGCTTCCCAAAGGCGAAGATGCAAGCTGCAGCACACAGGCACAGTGTGGGCAGCCTTCAGACTTAGAGAAAACAGTACTTTACCACTCTCCTGCCTTTTCCATGGTTATTCTATTGGAAAAGAACGAGTTTTGGACAACTACCTTTCATTCTTGCCAAACTCTTTGCAGACCCCCGTGCAAGCTTTAGAACAAGATTTTGGATGTTTTCTTTCCTGGCAGAGTTTCTCCTTGCAAGATATGGTGGAAAAGCTTTTTGCTGAGTGTAGAGCGGCAAGACACGCAGAAGACGCAGATACGCAGCTCTCCGAAGCTAAGTGCCGATCCCGGGCTTCTTTCGGCACAAACCGCTCTCAGGAGCTCCCTGCGCTCGCCACAATGCTCTGTGTGCGAAGAAGCCGCTTCTTCGCCTGCGGGAGAATCGGCGAGCGGCAGCTTCCCAAAGGCGAAGATGCAAGCTGCAGCACACAGGCACAGTGTGGGCAGCCTTCAGACTTAGAGAAAACAGTACTTTACCACTCTCCTGCCTTTTCCATGGTTATTCTATTGGAAAAGAACGAGTTTTGGACAACTACCTTTCATTCTTGCCAAACTCTTTGCAGACCTGCGTGCAAGCTTTAGAACAAGATTTTGGATGTTTTCTTTCCTGGCAGAGTTTCTCCTTGCAAGATATGGTGGAAAAGCTTTTTGCTGAGTGTAGAGCGGCAAGACACGCAGAAGACGCAGATACGCAGCTCTCCGAAGCTAAGTGCCGGTCCCGGGCTTCTTTCGGCACAAACCGCTCTCAGGAGCTCCCTGCGCTCGCCACAATGCTCTGTGTGCGAAGAAGCCGCTTCTTCGCCTGCGGGAGAATCGGCGAGCGGCAGCTTCCCAAAGGCGAAGATGCAAGCTGCAGCACACAGGCACAGTGTGGGCAGCCTTCAGACTTAGAGAAAACAGTACTTTACCACTCTCCTGCCTTTTCCATGGTTATTCTATTGGAAAAGAACGAGTTTTGGACAACTACCTTTCATTCTTGCCAAACTCTTTGCAGACCCCCGTGCAAGCTTAAGAACAAGATTTTGGATGTTTTCTTTCCTGGCAGAGTTTCTCCTTGCAAGATATGGTGGAAAAGCTTTTTGCTGAGTGTAGAGCGGCAAGACACGCAGAAGACGCAGATACGCAGCTCTCCGAAGCTAAGTGCCGGTCCCGGGCTTCTTTCGGCACAAACCGCTCTCAGGAGCTCCCTGCGCTCGCCACAATGCTCTGTGTGCGAAGAAGCCGCTTCTTCGCCTGCGGGAGAATCGGCGAGCGGCAGCTTCCCAAAGGCGAAGATGCAAGCTGCAGCACACAGGCACAGTGTGGGCAGCCTTCAGACTTAGAGAAAACAGTACTTTACCACTCTCCTGCCTTTTCCATGGTTATTCTATTGGAAAAGAACGAGTTTTGGACAACTACCTTTCATTCTTGCCAAACTCTTTGCAGACCTCCGTGCAAGCTTTAGAACAAGATTTTGGATGTTTTCTTTCCTGGCAGAGTTTCTCCTTGCAAGATATGGTGGAAAAGCTTTTTGCTGAGTGTAGAGCGGCAAGACACGCAGAAGACGCAGATACGCAGCTCTCCGAAGCTAAGTGCCGGTCCCGGGCTTCTTTCGGCACAAACCGCTCTCAGGAGCTCCCTGCGCTCGCCACAATGCTCTGTGTGCGAAGAAGCCGCTTCTTCGCCTGCGGGAGAATCGGCGAGCGGCAGCTTCCCAAAGGCGAAGATGCAAGCTGCAGCACACAGGCACAGTGTGGGCAGCCTTCAGACTTAGAGAAAACAGTACTTTACCACTCTCCTGCCTTTTCCATGGTTATTCTATTGGAAAAGAACGAGTTTTGGACAACTACCTTTCATTCTTGCCAAACTCTTTGCAGACCTCCGTGCAAGCTTTAGAACAAGATTTTGGATGTTTTCTTTCCTGGCAGAGTTTCTCCTTGCAAGATATGGTGGAAAAGCTTTTTGCTGAGTGTAGAGCGGCAAGACACGCAGAAGACGCAGATACGCAGCTCTCCGAAGCTAAGTGCCGGTCCCGGGCTTCTTTCGGCACAAACCGCTCTCAGGAGCTCCCTGCGCTCGCCACAATGCTCTGTGTGCGAAGAAGCCGCTTCTTCGCCTGCCGGGAGAATCGGCGAGCGGCAGCTTCCCAAAGGCGAAGATGCAAGCTGCAGCACACAGGCACAGTGTGGGCAGCCTTCAGACTTAGAGAAAACAGTACTTTACCACTCTCCTGCCTTTTCCATGGTTATTCTATTGGAAAAGAACGAGTTTTGGACAACTACCTTTCATTCTTGCCAAACTCTTTGCAGACCCCCGTGCAAGCTTTAGAACAAGATTTTGGATGTTTTCTTTCCTGGCAGAGTTTCTCCTTGCAAGATATGGTGGAAAAGCTTTTTGCTGAGTGTAGAGCGGCAAGACACGCAGAAGACGCAGATACGCAGCTCTCGAAGCTAAGTGCCGGTCCCGGGCTTCTTTCGGCACAAACCGCTCTCAGGAGCTCCCTGCGCTCGCCACAATGCTCTGTGTGCGAAGAAGCCGCTTCTTCGCCTGCGGGAGAATCGGCGAGCGGCAGCTTCCCAAAGGCGAAGATGCAAGCTGCAGCACACAGGCACAGTGTGGGCAGCCTTCAGACTTAGAGAAAACAGTACTTTACCACTCTCCTGCCTTTTCCATGGTTATTCTATTGGAAAAGAACGAGTTTTGGACAACTACCTTTCATTCTTGCCAAACTCTTTGCAGACCCCGTGCAAGCTTAAGAACAAGATTTTGGATGTTTTCTTTCCTGGCAGAGTTTCTCCTTGCAAGATATGGTGGAAAAGCTTTTTGCTGAGTGTAGAGCGGCAAGACACGCAGAAGACGCAGATACGCAGCTCTCCGAAGCTAAGTGCCGGTCCCGGGCTTCTTTCGGCACAAACCGCTCTCAGGAGCTCCCTGCGCTCGCCACAATGCTCTGTGTGCGAAGAAGCCGCTTCTTCGCCTGCGGGAGAATCGGCGAGCGGCAGCTTCCCAAAGGCGAAGATGCAAGCTGCAGCACACAGGCACAGTGTGGGCAGCCTTCAGACTTAGAGAAAACAGTACTTTACCACTCTCCTGCCTTTTCCATGGTTATTCTATTGGAAAAGAACGAGTTTTGGACAACTACCTTTCATTCTTGCCAAACTCTTTGCAGACCCGCGTGCAAGCTTTAGAACAAGATTTTGGATGTTTTCTTTCCTGGCAGAGTTTCTCCTTGCAAGATATGGTGGAAAAGCTTTTTGCTGAGTGTAGAGCGGCAAGACACGCAGAAGACGCAGATACGCAGCTCTCCGAAGCTAAGTGCCGGTCCCGGGCTTCTTTCGGCACAAACCGCTCTCAGGAGCTCCCTGCGCTCGCCACAATGCTCTGTGTGCGAAGAAGCCGCTTCTTCGCCTGCGGGAGAATCGGCGAGCGGCAGCTTCCCAAAGGCGAAGATGCAAGCTGCAGCACACAGGCACAGTGTGGGCAGCCTTCAGACTTAGAGAAAACAGTACTTGACCACTCTCCTGCCTTTTCCATGGTTATTCTATTGGAAAAGAACGAGTTTTGGACAACTACCTTTCATTCTTGCCAAACTCTTTGCAGACCCCCGTGCAAGCTTTAGAACAAGATTTTGGATGTTTTCTTTCCTGGCAGAGTTTCTCCTTGCAAGATATGGTGGAAAAGCTTTTTGCTGAGTGTAGAGCGGCAAGACACGCAGAAGACGCAGATACGCAGCTCTCCGAAGCTAAGTGCCGGTCCCGGGCTTCTTTCGGCACAAACCGCTCTCAGGAGCTCCCTGCGCTCGCCACAATGCTCTGTGTGCGAAGAAGCCGCTTCTTCGCCTGCGGGAGAATCGGCGAGCGGCAGCTTCCCAAAGGCGAAGATGCAAGCTGCAGCACACAGGCACAGTGTGGGCAGCCTTCAGACTTAGAGAAAACAGTACTTTACCACTCTCCTGCCTTTTCCATGGTTATTCTATTGGAAAAGAACGAGTTTTGGACAACTACCTTTCATTCTTGCCAAACTCTTTGCAGACCTCTGCGTGCAAGCTTTAGAACAAGATTTTGGATGTTTTCTTTCCTGGCAGAGTTTCTCCTTGCAAGATATGGTGGAAAAGCTTTTTGCTGAGTGTAGAGCGGCAAGACACGCAGAAGACGCAGATACGCAGCTCTCCGAAGCTAAGTGCCGGTCCCGGGCTTCTTTCGGCACAAACCGCTCTCAGGAGCTCCCTGCGCTCGCCACAATGCTCTGTGTGCGAAGAAGCCGCTTCTTCGCCTGCGGGAGAATCGGCGAGCGGCAGCTTCCCAAAGGCGAAGATGCAAGCTGCAGCACACAGGCACAGTGTGGGCAGCCTTCAGACTTAGAGAAAACAGTACTTTACCACTCTCCTGCCTTTTCCATGGTTATTCTATTGGAAAAGAACGAGTTTTGGACAACTACCTTTCATTCTTGCCAAACTCTTTGCAGACCTGCGTGCAAGCTTTAGAACAAGATTTTGGATGTTTTCTTTCCTGGCAGAGTTTCTCCTTGCAAGATATGGTGGAAAAGCTTTTTGCTGAGTGTAGAGCGGCAAGACACGCAGAAGACGCAGATACGCAGCTCTCCGAAGCTAAGTGCCGGTCCCGGGCTTCTTTCGGCACAAACCGCTCTCAGGAGCTCCCTGCGCTCGCCACAATGCTCTGTGTGCGAAGAAGCCGCTTCTTCGCCTGCGGGAGAATCGGCGAGCGGCAGCTTCCCAAAGGCGAAGATGCAAGCTGCAGCACACAGGCACAGTGTGGGCAGCCTTCAGACTTAGAGAAAACAGTACTTTACCACTCTCCTGCCTTTTCCATGGTTATTCTATTGGAAAAGAACGAGTTTTGGACAACTACCTTTCATTCTTGCCAAACTCTTTGCAGACCTGCGTGCAAGCTTTAGAACAAGATTTTGGATGTTTTCTTTCCTGGCAGAGTTTCTCCTTGCAAGATATGGTGGAAAAGCTTTTTGCTGAGTGTAGAGCGGCAAGACACGCAGAAGACGCAGATACGCAGCTCTCCGAAGCTAAGTGCCGGTCCCGGGCTTCTTTCGGCACAAACCGCTCTCAGGAGCTCCCTGCGCTCGCCACAATGCTCTGTGTGCGAAGAAGCCGCTTCTTCGCCTCCGGGAGAATCGGCGAGCGGCAGCTTCCCAAAGGCGAAGATGCAAGCTGCAGCACACAGGCACAGTGTGGGCAGCCTTCAGACTTAGAGAAAACAGTACTTTACCACTCTCCTGCCTTTTCCATGGTTATTCTATTGGAAAAGAACGAGTTTTGGACAACTACCTTTCATTCTTGCCAAACTCTTTGCAGACCTCCGTGCAAGCTTTAGAACAAGATTTTGGATGTTTTCTTTCCTGGCAGAGTTTCTCCTTGCAAGATATGGTGGAAAAGCTTTTGGCTGAGTGTAGAGCGGCAAGACACGCAGAAGACGCAGATACGCAGCTCTCCGAAGCTAAGTGCCGGTCCCGGGCTTCTTTCGGCACAAACCGCTCTCAGGAGCTCCCTGCGCTCGCCACAATGCTCTGTGTGCGAAGAAGCCGCTTCTTCGCCTCCGGGAGAATCGGCGAGCGGCAGCTTCCCAAAGGCGAAGATGCAAGCTGCAGCACACAGGCACAGTGTGGGCAGCCTTCAGACTTAGAGAAAACAGTACTTTACCACTCTCCTGCCTTTTCCATGGTTATTCTATTGGAAAAGAACGAGTTTTGGACAACTACCTTTCATTCTTGCCAAACTCTTTGCAGACCCCCGTGCAAGCTTTAGAACAAGATTTTGGATGTTTTCTTTCCTGGCAGAGTTTCTCCTTGCAAGATATGGTGGAAAAGCTTTTTTGCTGAGTGTAGAGCGGCAAGACACGCAGAAGACGCAGATACGCAGCTCTCCGAAGCTAAGTGCCGGTCCCGGGCTTCTTTCGGCACAAACCGCTCTCAGGAGCTCCCTGCGCTCGCCACAATGCTCTGTGTGCGAAGAAGCCGCTTCTTCGCCTGCGGGAGAATCGGCGAGCGGCAGCTTCCCAAAGGCGAAGATGCAAGCTGCAGCACACAGGCACAGTGTGGGCAGCCTTCAGACTTAGAGAAAACAGTACTTTACCACTCTCCTGCCTTTTCCATGGTTATTCTATTGGAAAAGAACGAGTTTTGGACAACTACCTTTCATTCTTGCCAAACTCTTTGCAGACCCCCGTGCAAGCTTTAAGAACAAGATTTTGGATGTTTTCTTTCCTGGCAGAGTTTCTCCTTGCAAGATATGGTGGAAAAGCTTTTTGCTGAGTGTAGAGCGGCAAGACACGCAGAAGACGCAGATACGCAGCTCTCCGAAGCTAAGTGCCGGTCCCGGGCTTCTTTCGGCACAAACCGCTCTCAGGAGCTCCCTGCGCTCGCCACAATGCTCTGTGTGCGAAGAAGCCGCTTCTTCGCCTGCGGGAGAATCGGCGAGCGGCAGCTTCCCAAAGGCGAAGATGCAAGCTGCAGCACACAGGCACAGTGTGGGCCTTCAGACTTAGAGAAAACAGTACTTTACCACTCTCCTGCCTTTTCCATGGTTATTCTATTGGAAAAGAACGAGTTTTGGACAACTACCTTTCATTCTTGCCAAACTCTTTGCAGACCCGCGTGCAAGCTTTAGAACAAGATTTTGGATGTTTTCTTTCCTGGCAGAGTTTCTCCTTGCAAGATATGGTGGAAAAGCTTTTGGCTGAGTGTAGAGCGGCAAGACACGCAGAAGACGCAGATACGCAGCTCTCCGAAGCTAAGTGCCGGTCCCGGGCTTCTTTCGGCACAAACCGCTCTCAGGAGCTCCCTGCGCTCGCCACAATGCTCTGTGTGCGAAGAAGCCGCTTCTTCGCCTGCGGGAGAATCGGCGAGCGGCAGCTTCCCAAAGGCGAAGATGCAAGCTGCAGCACACAGGCACAGTGTGGGCAGCCTTCAGACTTAGAGAAAACAGTACTTTACCACTCTCCTGCCTTTTCCATGGTTATTCTATTGGAAAAGAACGAGTTTTGGACAACTACCTTTCATTCTTGCCAAACTCTTTGCAGACCCCCGTGCAAGCTTAAGAACAAGATTTTGGATGTTTTCTTTCCTGGCAGAGTTTCTCCTTGCAAGATATGGTGGAAAAGCTTTTGGCTGAGTGTAGAGCGGCAAGACACGCAGAAGACGCAGATACGCAGCTCTCCGAAGCTAAGTGCCGGTCCCGGGCTTCTTTCGGCACAAACCGCTCTCAGGAGCTCCCTGCGCTCGCCACAATGCTCTGTGTGCGAAGAAGCCGCTTCTTCGCCTGCGGGAGAATCGGCGAGCGGCAGCTTCCCAAAGGCGAAGATGCAAGCTGCAGCACACAGGCACAGTGTGGGCAGCCTTCAGACTTAGAGAAAACAGTACTTTACCACTCTCCTGCCTTTTCCATGGTTATTCTATTGGAAAAGAACGAGTTTTGGACAACTACCTTTCATTCTTGCCAAACTCTTTGCAGACCCCCGTGCAAGCTTTAGAACAAGATTTTGGATGTTTTCTTTCCTGGCAGAGTTTCTCCTTGCAAGATATGGTGGAAAAGCTTTTTGCTGAGTGTAGAGCGGCAAGACACGCAGAAGACGCAGATACGCAGCTCTCCGAAGCTAAGTGCCGGTCCCGGGCTTCTTTCGGCACAAACCGCTCTCAGGAGCTCCCTGCGCTCGCCACAATGCTCTGTGTGCGAAGAAGCCGCTTCTTCGCCTCCGGGAGAATCGGCGAGCGGCAGCTTCCCAAAGGCGAAGATGCAAGCTGCAGCACACAGGCACAGTGTGGGCAGCCTTCAGACTTAGAGAAAACAGTACTTTACCACTCTCCTGCCTTTTCCATGGTTATTCTATTGGAAAAGAACGAGTTTTGGACAACTACCTTTCATTCTTGCCAAACTCTTTGCAGACCTGCGTGCAAGCTTTAGAACAAGATTTTGGATGTTTTCTTTCCTGGCAGAGTTTCTCCTTGCAAGATATGGTGGAAAAGCTTTTTGCTGAGTGTAGAGCGGCAAGACACGCAGAAGACGCAGATACGCAGCTCTCCGAAGCTAAGTGCCGGTCCCGGGCTTCTTTTGGCACAAACCGCTCTCAGGAGCTCCCTGCGCTCGCCACAATGCTCTGTGTGCGAAGAAGCCGCTTCTTCGCCTGCGGGAGAATCGGCGAGCGGCAGCTTCCCAAAGGCGAAGATGCAAGCTGCAGCACACAGGCACAGTGTGGGCAGCCTTCAGACTTAGAGAAAACAGTACTTTACCACTCTCCTGCCTTTTCCATGGTTATTCTATTGGAAAAGAACGAGTTTTGGACAACTACCTTTCATTCTTGCCAAACTCTTTGCAGACCCCCGTGCAAGCTTAAGAACAAGATTTTGGATGTTTTCTTTCCTGGCAGAGTTTCTCCTTGCAAGATATGGTGGAAAAGCTTTTTGCTGAGTGTAGAGCGGCAAGACACGCAGAAGACGCAGATACGCAGCTCTCCGAAGCTAAGTGCCGGTCCCGGGCTTCTTTCGGCACAAACCGCTCTCAGGAGCTCCCTGCGCTCGCCACAATGCTCTGTGTGCGAAGAAGCCGCTTCTTCGCCTCCGGGAGAATCGGCGAGCGGCAGCTTCCCAAAGGCGAAGATGCAAGCTGCAGCACACAGGCACAGTGTGGGCAGCCTTCAGACTTAGAGAAAACAGTACTTTACCACTCTCCTGCCTTTTCCATGGTTATTCTATTGGAAAAGAACGAGTTTTGGACAACTACCTTTCATTCTTGCCAAACTCTTTGCAGACCTGCGTGCAAGCTTTAGAACAAGATTTTGGATGTTTTCTTTCCTGGCAGAGTTTCTCCTTGCAAGATATGGTGGAAAAGCTTTTTGCTGAGTGTAGAGCGGCAAGACACGCAGAAGACGCAGATACGCAGCTCTCCGAAGCTAAGTGCCGGTCCCGGGCTTCTTTTGGCACAAACCGCTCTCAGGAGCTCCCTGCGCTCGCCACAATGCTCTGTGTGCGAAGAAGCCGCTTCTTCGCCTGCGGGAGAATCGGCGAGCGGCAGCTTCCCAAAGGCGAAGATGCAAGCTGCAGCACACAGGCACAGTGTGGGCAGCCTTCAGACTTAGAGAAAACAGTACTTTACCACTCTCCTGCCTTTTCCATGGTTATTCTATTGGAAAAGAACGAGTTTTGGACAACTACCTTTCATTCTTGCCAAACTCTTTGCAGACCCCCGTGCAAGCTTAAGAACAAGATTTTGGATGTTTTCTTTCCTGGCAGAGTTTCTCCTTGCAAGATATGGTGGAAAAGCTTTTTGCTGAGTGTAGAGCGGCAAGACACGCAGAAGACGCAGATACGCAGCTCTCCGAAGCTAAGTGCCGGTCCCGGGCTTCTTTCGGCACAAACCGCTCTCAGGAGCTCCCTGCGCTCGCCACAATGCTCTGTGTGCGAAGAAGCCGCTTCTTCGCCTGCGGGAGAATCGGCGAGCGGCAGCTTCCCAAAGGCGAAGATGCAAGCTGCAGCACACAGGCACAGTGTGGGCAGCCTTCAGACTTAGAGAAAACAGTACTTTACCACTCTCCTGCCTTTTCCATGGTTATTCTATTGGAAAAGAACGAGTTTTGGACAACTACCTTTCATTGTTGCCAAACTCTTTGCAGACCCCCGTGCAAGCTTTAGAACAAGATTTTGGATGTTTTCTTTCCTGGCAGAGTTTCTCCTTGCAAGATATGGTGGAAAAGCTTTTTGCTGAGTGTAGAGCGGCAAGACACGCAGAAGACGCAGATACGCAGCTCTCCGAAGCTAAGTGCCGGTCCCGGGCTTCTTTCGGCACAAACCGCTCTCAGGAGCTCCCTGCGCTCGCCACAATGCTCTGTGTGCGAAGAAGCCGCTTCTTCGCCTCCGGGAGAATCGGCGAGCGGCAGCTTCCCAAAGGCGAAGATGCAAGCTGCAGCACACAGGCACAGTGTGGGCAGCCTTCAGACTTAGAGAAAACAGTACTTTACCACTCTCCTGCCTTTTCCATGGTTATTCTATTGGAAAAGAACGAGTTTTGGACAACTACCTTTCATTCTTGCCAAACTCTTTGCAGACCTGCGTGCAAGCTTTAGAACAAGATTTTGGATGTTTTCTTTCCTGGCAGAGTTTCTCCTTGCAAGATATGGTGGAAAAGCTTTTTGCTGAGTGTAGAGCGGCAAGACACGCAGAAGACGCAGATACGCAGCTCTCCGAAGCTAAGTGCCGGTCCCGGGCTTCTTTCGGCACAAACCGCTCTCAGGAGCTCCCTGCGCTCGCCACAATGCTCTGTGTGCGAAGAAGCCGCTTCTTCGCCTGCGGGAGAATCGGCGAGCGGCAGCTTCCCAAAGGCGAAGATGCAAGCTGCAGCACACAGGCACAGTGTGGGCAGCCTTCAGACTTAGAGAAAACAGTACTTTACCACTCTCCTGCCTTTTCCATGGTTATTCTATTGGAAAAGAACGAGTTTTGGACAACTACCTTTCATTCTTGCCAAACTCTTTGCAGACCTGCGTGCAAGCTTTAGAACAAGATTTTGGATGTTTTCTTTCCTGGCAGAGTTTCTCCTTGCAAGATATGGTGGAAAAGCTTTTTGCTGAGTGTAGAGCGGCAAGACACGCAGAAGACGCAGATACGCAGCTCTGCGAAGCTAAGTGCCGGTCCCGGGCTTCTTTCGGCACAAACCGCTCTCAGGAGCTCCCTGCGCTCGCCACAATGCTCTGTGTGCGAAGAAGCCGCTTCTTCGCCTGCGGGAGAATCGGCGAGCGGCAGCTTCCCAAAGGCGAAGATGCAAGCTGCAGCACACAGGCACAGTGTGGGCAGCCTTCAGACTTAGAGAAAACAGTACTTTACCACTCTCCTGCCTTTTCCATGGTTATTCTATTGGAAAAGAACGAGTTTTGGACAACTACCTTTCATTCTTGCCAAACTCTTTGCAGACCCCCGTGCAAGCTTTAGAACAAGATTTTGGATGTTTTCTTTCCTGGCAGAGTTTCTCCTTGCAAGATATGGTGGAAAAGCTTTTTGCTGAGTGTAGAGCGGCAAGACACGCAGAAGACGCAGATACGCAGCTCTCCGAAGCTAAGTGCCGGTCCCGGGCTTCTTTCGGCACAAACCGCTCTCAGGAGCTCCCTGCGCTCGCCACAATGCTCTGTGTGCGAAGAAGCCGCTTCTTCGCCTCCGGGAGAATCGGCGAGCGGCAGCTTCCCAAAGGCGAAGATGCAAGCTGCAGCACACAGGCACAGTGTGGGCAGCCTTCAGACTTAGAGAAAACAGTACTTTACCACTCTCCTGCCTTTTCCATGGTTATTCTATTGGAAAAGAACGAGTTTTGGACAACTACCTTTCATTCTTGCCAAACTCTTTGCAGACCCCCGTGCAAGCTTTAGAACAAGATTTTGGATGTTTTCTTTCCTGGCAGAGTTTCTCCTTGCAAGATATGGTGGAAAAGCTTTTTGCTGAGTGTAGAGCGGCAAGACACGCAGAAGACGCAGATACGCAGCTCTCCGAAGCTAAGTGCCGGTCCCGGGCTTCTTTTGGCACAAACCGCTCTCAGGAGCTCCCTGCGCTCGCCACAATGCTCTGTGTGCGAAGAAGCCGCTTCTTCGCCTGCGGGAGAATCGGCGAGCGGCAGCTTCCCAAAGGCGAAGATGCAAGCTGCAGCACACAGGCACAGTGTGGGCAGCCTTCAGACTTAGAGAAAACAGTACTTTACCACTCTCCTGCCTTTTCCATGGTTATTCTATTGGAAAAGAACGAGTTTTGGACAACTACCTTTCATTCTTGCCAAACTCTTTGCAGACCCCCGTGCAAGCTTAAGAACAAGATTTTGGATGTTTTCTTTCCTGGCAGAGTTTCTCCTTGCAAGATATGGTGGAAAAGCTTTTTGCTGAGTGTAGAGCGGCAAGACACGCAGAAGACGCAGATACGCAGCTCTCCGAAGCTAAGTGCCGGTCCCGGGCTTCTTTCGGCACAAACCGCTCTCAGGAGCTCCCTGCGCTCGCCACAATGCTCTGTGTGCGAAGAAGCCGCTTCTTCGCCTGCGGGAGAATCGGCGAGCGGCAGCTTCCCAAAGGCGAAGATGCAAGCTGCAGCACACAGGCACAGTGTGGGCAGCCTTCAGACTTAGAGAAAACAGTACTTTACCACTCTCCTGCCTTTTCCATGGTTATTCTATTGGAAAAGAACGAGTTTTGGACAACTACCTTTCATTCTTGCCAAACTCTTTGCAGACCTGCGTGCAAGCTTTAGAACAAGATTTTGGATGTTTTCTTTCCTGGCAGAGTTTCTCCTTGCAAGATATGGTGGAAAAGCTTTTTGCTGAGTGTAGAGCGGCAAGACACGCAGAAGACGCAGATACGCAGCTCTCCGAAGCTAAGTGCCGGTCCCGGGCTTCTTTCGGCACAAACCGCTCTCAGGAGCTCCCTGCGCTCGCCACAATGCTCTGTGTGCGAAGAAGCCGCTTCTTCGCCTGCGGGAGAATCGGCGAGCGGCAGCTTCCCAAAGGCGAAGATGCAAGCTGCAGCACACAGGCACAGTGTGGGCAGCCTTCAGACTTAGAGAAAACAGTACTTTACCACTCTCCTGCCTTTTCCATGGTTATTCTATTGGAAAAGAACGAGTTTTGGACAACTACCTTTCATTCTTGCCAAACTCTTTGCAGACCTCCGTGCAAGCTTTAGAACAAGATTTTGGATGTTTTCTTTCCTGGCAGAGTTTCTCCTTGCAAGATATGGTGGAAAAGCTTTTTGCTGAGTGTAGAGCGGCAAGACACGCAGAAGACGCAGATACGCAGCTCTCCGAAGCTAAGTGCCGGTCCCGGGCTTCTTTCGGCACAAACCGCTCTCAGGAGCTCCCTGCGCTCGCCACAATGCTCTGTGTGCGAAGAAGCCGCTTCTTCGCCTGCGGGAGAATCGGCGAGCGGCAGCTTCCCAAAGGCGAAGATGCAAGCTGCAGCACACAGGCACAGTGTGGGCAGCCTTCAGACTTAGAGAAAACAGTACTTTACCACTCTCCTGCCTTTTCCATGGTTATTCTATTGGAAAAGAACGAGTTTTGGACAACTACCTTTCATTCTTGCCAAACTCTTTGCAGACCCCCGTGCAAGCTTTAGAACAAGATTTTGGATGTTTTCTTTCCTGGCAGAGTTTCTCCTTGCAAGATATGGTGGAAAAGCTTTTTGCTGAGTGTAGAGCGGCAAGACACGCAGAAGACGCAGATACGCAGCTCTCCGAAGCTAAGTGCCGGTCCCGGGCTTCTTTCGGCACAAACCGCTCTCAGGAGCTCCCTGCGCTCGCCACAATGCTCTGTGTGCGAAGAAGCCGCTTCTTCGCCTGCGGGAGAATCGGCGAGCGGCAGCTTCCCAAAGGCGAAGATGCAAGCTGCAGCACACAGGCACAGTGTGGGCAGCCTTCAGACTTGGAGAAAACAGTACTTTACCACTCTCCTGCCTTTTCCATGGTTATTCTATTGGAAAAGAACGAGTTTTGGACAACTACCTTTCATTCTTGCCAAACTCTTTGCAGACCCCCGTGCAAGCTTAAGAACAAGATTTTGGATGTTTTCTTTCCTGGCAGAGTTTCTCCTTGCAAGATATGGTGGAAAAGCTTTTTGCTGAGTGTAGAGCGGCAAGACACGCAGAAGACGCAGATACGCAGCTCTCCGAAGCTAAGTGCCGGTCCCGGGCTTCTTTCGGCACAAACCGCTCTCAGGAGCTCCCTGCGCTCGCCACAATGCTCTGTGTGCGAAGAAGCCGCTTCTTCGCCTGCGGGAGAATCGGCGAGCGGCAGCTTCCCAAAGGCGAAGATGCAAGCTGCAGCACACAGGCACAGTGTGGGCAGCCTTCAGACTTAGAGAAAACAGTACTTTACCACTCTCCTGCCTTTTCCATGGTTATTCTATTGGAAAAGAACGAGTTTTGGACAACTACCTTTCATTCTTGCCAAACTCTTTGCAGACCCGCGTGCAAGCTTTAGAACAAGATTTTGGATGTTTTCTTTCCTGGCAGAGTTTCTCCTTGCAAGATATGGTGGAAAAGCTTTTGGCTGAGTGTAGAGCGGCAAGACACGCAGAAGACGCAGATACGCAGCTCTCCGAAGCTAAGTGCCGGTCCCGGGCTTCTTTCGGCACAAACCGCTCTCAGGAGCTCCCTGCGCTCGCCACAATGCTCTGTGTGCGAAGAAGCCGCTTCTTCGCCTCCGGGAGAATCGGCGAGCGGCAGCTTCCCCAAAGGCGAAGATGCAAGCTGCAGCACACAGGCACAGTGTGGGCAGCCTTCAGACTTAGAGAAAACAGTACTTTACCACTCTCCTGCCTTTTCCATGGTTATTCTATTGGAAAAGAACGAGTTTTGGACAACTACCTTTCATTCTTGCCAAACTCTTTGCAGACCCCCGTGCAAGCTTTAGAACAAGATTTTGGATGTTTTCTTTCCTGGCAGAGTTTCTCCTTGCAAGATATGGTGGAAAAGCTTTTTGGCTGAGTGTAGAGCGGCAAGACACGCAGAAGACGCAGATACGCAGCTCTCCGAAGCTAAGTGCCGGTCCCGGGCTTCTTTCGGCACAAACCGCTCTCAGGAGCTCCCTGCGCTCGCCACAATGCTCTGTGTGCGAAGAAGCCGCTTCTTCGCCTGCGGGAGAATCGGCGAGCGGCAGCTTCCCAAAGGCGAAGATGCAAGCTGCAGCACACAGGCACAGTGTGGGCAGCCTTCAGACTTAGAGAAAACAGTACTTTACCACTCTCCTGCCTTTTCCATGGTTATTCTATTGGAAAAGAACGAGTTTTGGACAACTACCTTTCATTCTTGCCAAACTCTTTGCAGACCCCCGTGCAAGCTTTAGAACAAGATTTTGGATGTTTTCTTTCCTGGCAGAGTTTCTCCTTGCAAGATATGGTGGAAAAGCTTTTTGCTGAGTGTAGAGCGGCAAGACACGCAGAAGACGCAGATACGCAGCTCTCCGAAGCTAAGTGCCGGTCCCGGGCTTCTTTCGGCACAAACCGCTCTCAGGAGCTCCCTGCGCTCGCCACAATGCTCTGTGTGCGAAGAAGCCGCTTCTTCGCCTGCGGGAGAATCGGCGAGCGGCAGCTTCCCAAAGGCGAAGATGCAAGCTGCAGCACACAGGCACAGTGTGGGCAGCCTTCAGACTTAGAGAAAACAGTACTTTACCACTCTCCTGCCTTTTCCATGGTTATTCTATTGGAAAAGAACGAGTTTTGGACAACTACCTTTCATTCTTGCCAAACTCTTTGCAGACCCTGCGTGCAAGCTTTAGAACAAGATTTTGGATGTTTTCTTTCCTGGCAGAGTTTCTCCTTGCAAGATATGGTGGAAAAGCTTTTTGCTGAGTGTAGAGCGGCAAGACACGCAGAAGACGCAGATACGCAGCTCTCCGAAGCTAAGTGCCGGTCCCGGGCTTCTTTTGGCACAAACCGCTCTCAGGAGCTCCCTGCGCTCGCCACAATGCTCTGTGTGCGAAGAAGCCGCTTCTTCGCCTGCGGGAGAATCGGCGAGCGGCAGCTTCCCAAAGGCGAAGATGCAAGCTGCAGCACACAGGCACAGTGTGGGCAGCCTTCAGACTTAGAGAAAACAGTACTTTACCACTCTCCTGCCTTTTCCATGGTTATTCTATTGGAAAAGAACGAGTTTTGGACAACTACCTTTCATTCTTGCCAAACTCTTTGCAGACCCCCGTGCAAGCTTTAGAACAAGATTTTGGATGTTTTCTTTCCTGGCAGAGTTTCTCCTTGCAAGATATGGTGGAAAAGCTTTTTGCTGAGTGTAGAGCGGCAAGACACGCAGAAGACGCAGATACGCAGCTCTCCGAAGCTAAGTGCCGGTCCCGGGCTTCTTTCGGCACAAACCGCTCTCAGGAGCTCCCTGCGCTCGCCACAATGCTCTGTGTGCGAAGAAGCCGCTTCTTCGCCTGCGGGAGAATCGGCGAGCGGCAGCTTCCCAAAGGCGAAGATGCAAGCTGCAGCACACAGGCACAGTGTGGGCAGCCTTCAGACTTAGAGAAAACAGTACTTTACCACTCTCCTGCCTTTTCCATGGTTATTCTATTGGAAAAGAACGAGTTTTGGACAACTACCTTTCATTCTTGCCAAACTCTTTGCAGACCCCCGTGCAAGCTTAAGAACAAGATTTTGGATGTTTTCTTTCCTGGCAGAGTTTCTCCTTGCAAGATATGGTGGAAAAGATTTTGCTGAGTGTAGAGCGGCAAGACACGCAGAAGACGCAGATACGCAGCTCTCCGAAGCTAAGTGCCGGTCCCGGGCTTCTTTCGGCACAAACCGCTCTCAGGAGCTCCCTGCGCTCGCCACAATGCTCTGTGTGCGAAGAAGCCGCTTCTTCGCCTGCGGGAGAATCGGCGAGCGGCAGCTTCCCAAAGGCGAAGATGCAAGCTGCAGCACACAGGCACAGTGTGGGCAGCCTTCAGACTTAGAGAAAACAGTACTTTACCACTCTCCTGCCTTTTCCATGGTTATTCTATTGGAAAAGAACGAGTTTTGGACAACTACCTTTCATTCTTGCCAAACTCTTTGCAGACCCGCGTGCAAGCTTTAGAACAAGATTTTGGATGTTTTCTTTCCTGGCAGAGTTTCTCCTTGCAAGATATGGTGGAAAAGCTTTTGGCTGAGTGTAGAGCGGCAAGACACGCAGAAGACGCAGATACGCAGCTCTCCGAAGCTAAGTGCCGGTCCCGGGCTTCTTTCGGCACAAACCGCTCTCAGGAGCTCCCTGCGCTCGCCACAATGCTCTGTGTGCGAAGAAGCCGCTTCTTCGCCTGCGGGAGAATCGGCGAGCGGCAGCTTCCCAAAGGCGAAGATGCAAGCTGCAGCACACAGGCACAGTGTGGGCAGCCTTCAGACTTAGAGAAAACAGTACTTTACCACTCTCCTGCCTTTTCCATGGTTATTCTATTGGAAAAGAACGAGTTTTGGACAACTACCTTTCATTCTTGCCAAACTCTTTGCAGACCCCCGTGCAAGCTTAAGAACAAGATTTTGGATGTTTTCTTTCCTGGCAGAGTTTCTCCTTGCAAGATATGGTGGAAAAGCTTTTGGCTGAGTGTAGAGCGGCAAGACACGCAGAAGACGCAGATACGCAGCTCTCCGAAGCTAAGTGCCGGTCCCGGGCTTCTTTCGGCACAAACCGCTCTCAGGAGCTCCCTGCGCTCGCCACAATGCTCTGTGTGCGAAGAAGCCGCTTCTTCGCCTGCGGGAGAATCGGCGAGCGGCAGCTTCCCAAAGGCGAAGATGCAAGCTGCAGCACACAGGCACAGTGTGGGCAGCCTTCAGACTTAGAGAAAACAGTACTTTACCACTCTCCTGCCTTTTCCATGGTTATTCTATTGGAAAAGAACGAGTTTTGGACAACTACCTTTCATTCTTGCCACACTCTTTGCAGACCTGCGTGCAAGCTTTAGAACAAGATTTTGGATGTTTTCTTTCCTGGCAGAGTTTCTCCTTGCAAGATATGGTGGAAAAGCTTTTGGCTGAGTGTAGAGCGGCAAGACACGCAGAAGACGCAGATACGCAGCTCTCCGAAGCTAAGTGCCGGTCCCGGGCTTCTTTCGGCACAAACCGCTCTCAGGAGCTCCCTGCGCTCGCCACAATGCTCTGTGTGCGAAGAAGCCGCTTCTTCGCCTGCGGGAGAATCGGCGAGCGGCAGCTTCCCAAAGGCGAAGATGCAAGCTGCAGCACACAGGCACAGTGTGGGCAGCCTTCAGACTTAGAGAAAACAGTACTTTACCACTCTCCTGCCTTTTCCATGGTTATTCTATTGGAAAAGAACGAGTTTTGGACAACTACCTTTCATTCTTGCCAAACTCTTTGCAGACCTCCGTGCAAGCTTTAGAACAAGATTTTGGATGTTTTCTTTCCTGGCAGAGTTTCTCCTTGCAAGATATGGTGGAAAAGCTTTTTGCTGAGTGTAGAGCGGCAAGACACGCAGAAGACGCAGATACGCAGCTCTCCGAAGCTAAGTGCCGGTCCCGGGCTTCTTTCGGCACAAACCGCTCTCAGGAGCTCCCTGCGCTCGCCACAATGCTCTGTGTGCGAAGAAGCCGCTTCTTCGCCTGCGGGAGAATCGGCGAGCGGCAGCTTCCCAAAGGCGAAGATGCAAGCTGCAGCACACAGGCACAGTGTGGGCAGCCTTCAGACTTAGAGAAAACAGTACTTTACCACTCTCCTGCCTTTTCCATGGTTATTCTATTGGAAAAGAACGAGTTTTGGACAACTACCTTTCATTCTTGCCACACTCTTTGCAGACCCCCGTGCAAGCTTTAGAACAAGATTTTGGATGTTTTCTTTCCTGGCAGAGTTTCTCCTTGCAAGATATGGTGGAAAAGCTTTTTGCTGAGTGTAGAGCGGCAAGACACGCAGAAGACGCAGATACGCAGCTCTCCGAAGCTAAGTGCCGGTCCCGGGCTTCTTTCGGCACAAACCGCTCTCAGGAGCTCCCTGCGCTCGCCACAATGCTCTGTGTGCGAAGAAGCCGCTTCTTCGCCTCCGGGAGAATCGGCGAGCGGCAGCTTCCCAAAGGCGAAGATGCAAGCTGCAGCACACAGGCACAGTGTGGGCAGCCTTCAGACTTAGAGAAAACAGTACTTTACCACTCTCCTGCCTTTTCCATGGTTATTCTATTGGAAAAGAACGAGTTTTGGACAACTACCTTTCATTCTTGCCAAACTCTTTGCAGACCTGCGTGCAAGCTTTAGAACAAGATTTTGGATGTTTTCTTTCCTGGCAGAGTTTCTCCTTGCAAGATATGGTGGAAAAGCTTTTTGCTGAGTGTAGAGCGGCAAGACACGCAGAAGACGCAGATACGCAGCTCTCCGAAGCTAAGTGCCGGTCCCGGGCTTCTTTCGGCACAAACCGCTCTCAGGAGCTCCCTGCGCTCGCCACAATGCTCTGTGTGCGAAGAAGCCGCTTCTTCGCCTGCGGGAGAATCGGCGAGCGGCAGCTTCCCAAAGGCGAAGATGCAAGCTGCAGCACACAGGCACAGTGTGGGCAGCCTTCAGACTTAGAGAAAACAGTACTTTACCACTCTCCTGCCTTTTCCATGGTTATTCTATTGGAAAAGAACGAGTTTTGGACAACTACCTTTCATTCTTGCCAAACTCTTTGCAGACCCCCGTGCAAGCTTTAGAACAAGATTTTGGATGTTTTCTTTCCTGGCAGAGTTTCTCCTTGCAAGATATGGTGGAAAAGCTTTTTGCTGAGTGTAGAGCGGCAAGACACGCAGAAGACGCAGATACGCAGCTCTCCGAAGCTAAGTGCCGGTCCCGGGCTTCTTTCGGCACAAACCGCTCTCAGGAGCTCCCTGCGCTCGCCACAATGCTCTGTGTGCGAAGAAGCCGCTTCTTCGCCTGCGGGAGAATCGGCGAGCGGCAGCTTCCCAAAGGCGAAGATGCAAGCTGCAGCACACAGGCACAGTGTGGGCAGCCTTCAGACTTAGAGAAAACAGTACTTTACCACTCTCCTGCCTTTTCCATGGTTATTCTATTGGAAAAGAACGAGTTTTGGACAACTACCTTTCATTCTTGCCAAACTCTTTGCAGACCTCCGTGCAAGCTTTAGAACAAGATTTTGGATGTTTTCTTTCCTGGCAGAGTTTCTCCTTGCAAGATATGGTGGAAAAGCTTTTTGCTGAGTGTAGAGCGGCAAGACACGCAGAAGACGCAGATACGCAGCTCTCCGAAGCTAAGTGCCGGTCCCGGGCTTCTTTCGGCACAAACCGCTCTCAGGAGCTCCCTGCGCTCGCCACAATGCTCTGTGTGCGAAGAAGCCGCTTCTTCGCCTGCGGGAGAATCGGCGAGCGGCAGCTTCCCAAAGGCGAAGATGCAAGCTGCAGCACACAGGCACAGTGTGGGCAGCCTTCAGACTTAGAGAAAACAGTACTTTACCACTCTCCTGCCTTTTCCATGGTTATTCTATTGGAAAAGAACGAGTTTTGGACAACTACCTTTCATTCTTGCCACACTCTTTGCAGACCTGCGTGCAAGCTTTAGAACAAGATTTTGGATGTTTTCTTTCCTGGCAGAGTTTCTCCTTGCAAGATATGGTGGAAAAGCTTTTTGCTGAGTGTAGAGCGGCAAGACACGCAGAAGACGCAGATACGCAGCTCTCCGAAGCTAAGTGCCGGTCCCGGGCTTCTTTTGGCACAAACCGCTCTCAGGAGCTCCCTGCGCTCGCCACAATGCTCTGTGTGCGAAGAAGCCGCTTCTTCGCCTGCGGGAGAATCGGCGAGCGGCAGCTTCCCAAAGGCGAAGATGCAAGCTGCAGCACACAGGCACAGTGTGGGCAGCCTTCAGACTTAGAGAAAACAGTACTTTACCACTCTCCTGCCTTTTCCATGGTTATTCTATTGGAAAAGAACGAGTTTTGGACAACTACCTTTCATTCTTGCCAAACTCTTTGCAGACCCCCGTGCAAGCTTAAGAACAAGATTTTGGATGTTTTCTTTCCTGGCAGAGTTTCTCCTTGCAAGATATGGTGGAAAAGCTTTTTGCTGAGTGTAGAGCAGCAAGACACGCAGAAGACGCAGATACGCAGCTCTCCGAAGCTAAGTGCCGGTCCCGGGCTTCTTTCGGCTCAAACCGCTCTCAGGAGCTCCCTGCGCTCGCCACAATGCTCTGTGTGCGAAGAAGCCGCTTCTTCGCCTGCGGGAGAATCGGCGAGCGGCAGCTTCCCAAAGGCGAAGATGCAAGCTGCAGCACACAGGCACAGTGTGGGCAGCCTTCAGACTTAGAGAAAACAGTACTTTACCACTCTCCTGCCTTTTCCATGGTTATTCTATTGGAAAAGAACGAGTTTTGGACAACTACCTTTCATTCTTGCCAAACTCTTTGCAGACCCCCGTGCAAGCTTTAGAACAAGATTTTGGATGTTTTCTTTCCTGGCAGAGTTTCTCCTTGCAAGATATGGTGGAAAAGCTTTTTGCTGAGTGTAGAGCGGCAAGACACGCAGAAGACGCAGATACGCAGCTCTCCGAAGCTAAGTGCCGGTCCCGGGCTTCTTTCGGCACAAACCGCTCTCAGGAGCTCCCTGCGCTCGCCACAATGCTCTGTGTGCGAAGAAGCCGCTTCTTCGCCTCCGGGAGAATCGGCGAGCGGCAGCTTCCCAAAGGCGAAGATGCAAGCTGCAGCACACAGGCACAGTGTGGGCAGCCTTCAGACTTAGAGAAAACAGTACTTTACCACTCTCCTGCCTTTTCCATGGTTATTCTATTGGAAAAGAACGAGTTTTGGACAACTACCTTTCATTCTTGCCAAACTCTTTGCAGACCTGCGTGCAAGCTTTAGAACAAGATTTTGGATGTTTTCTTTCCTGGCAGAGTTTCTCCTTGCAAGATATGGTGGAAAAGCTTTTTGCTGAGTGTAGAGCGGCAAGACACGCAGAAGACGCAGATACGCAGCTCTCCGAAGCTAAGTGCCGGTCCCGGGCTTCTTTTGGCACAAACCGCTCTCAGGAGCTCCCTGCGCTCGCCACAATGCTCTGTGTGCGAAGAAGCCGCTTCTTCGCCTGCGGGAGAATCGGCGAGCGGCAGCTTCCCAAAGGCGAAGATGCAAGCTGCAGCACACAGGCACAGTGTGGGCAGCCTTCAGACTTAGAGAAAACAGTACTTTACCACTCTCCTGCCTTTTCCATGGTTATTCTATTGGAAAAGAACGAGTTTTGGACAACTACCTTTCATTCTTGCCAAACTCTTTGCAGACCCCCGTGCAAGCTTAAGAACAAGATTTTGGATGTTTTCTTTCCTGGCAGAGTTTCTCCTTGCAAGATATGGTGGAAAAGCTTTTTGCTGAGTGTAGAGCGGCAAGACACGCAGAAGACGCAGATACGCAGCTCTCCGAAGCTAAGTGCCGGTCCCGGGCTTCTTTCGGCACAAACCGCTCTCAGGAGCTCCCTGCGCTCGCCACAATGCTCTGTGTGCGAAGAAGCCGCTTCTTCGCCTGCGGGAGAATCGGCGAGCGGCAGCTTCCCAAAGGCGAAGATGCAAGCTGCAGCACACAGGCACAGTGTGGGCAGCCTTCAGACTTAGAGAAAACAGTACTTTACCACTCTCCTGCCTTTTCCATGGTTATTCTATTGGAAAAGAACGAGTTTTGGACAACTACCTTTCATTCTTGCCAAACTCTTTGCAGACCCCCGTGCAAGCTTTAGAACAAGATTTTGGATGTTTTCTTTCCTGGCAGAGTTTCTCCTTGCAAGATATGGTGGAAAAGCTTTTTGCTGAGTGTAGAGCGGCAAGACACGCAGAAGACGCAGATACGCAGCTCTCCGAAGCTAAGTGCCGGTCCCGGGCTTCTTTCGGCACAAACCGCTCTCAGGAGCTCCCTGCGCTCGCCACAATGCTCTGTGTGCGAAGAAGCCGCTTCTTCGCCGGAGAATCGGCGAGCGGCAGCTTCCCAAAGGCGAAGATGCAAGCTGCAGCACACAGGCACAGTGTGGGCAGCCTTCAGACTTAGAGAAAACAGTACTTTACCACTCTCCTGCCTTTTCCATGGTTATTCTATTGGAAAAGAACGAGTTTTGGACAACTACCTTTCATTCTTGCCAAACTCTTTGCAGACCCCCGTGCAAGCTTTAGAACAAGATTTTGGATGTTTTCTTTCCTGGCAGAGTTTCTCCTTGCAAGATATGGTGGAAAAGCTTTTTGCTGAGTGTAGAGCGGCAAGACACGCAGAAGACGCAGATACGCAGCTCTCCGAAGCTAAGTGCCGGTCCCGGGCTTCTTTCGGCACAAACCGCTCTCAGGAGCTCCCTGCGCTCGCCACAATGCTCTGTGTGCGAAGAAGCCGCTTCTTCGCCTCCGGGAGAATCGGCGAGCGGCAGCTTCCCAAAGGCGAAGATGCAAGCTGCAGCACACAGGCACAGTGTGGGCAGCCTTCAGACTTAGAGAAAACAGTACTTTACCACTCTCCTGCCTTTTCCATGGTTATTCTATTGGAAAAGAACGAGTTTTGGACAACTACCTTTCATTCTTGCCAAACTCTTTGCAGACCCCCGTGCAAGCTTTAGAACAAGATTTTGGATGTTTTCTTTCCTGGCAGAGTTTCTCCTTGCAAGATATGGTGGAAAAGCTTTTTGCTGAGTGTAGAGCGGCAAGACACGCAGAAGACGCAGATACGCAGCTCTCCGAAGCTAAGTGCCGGTCCCGGGCTTCTTTCGGCACAAACCGCTCTCAGGAGCTCCCTGCGCTCGCCACAATGCTCTGTGTGCGAAGAAGCCGCTTCTTCGCCTCCGGGAGAATCGGCGAGCGGCAGCTTCCCAAAGGCGAAGATGCAAGCTGCAGCACACAGGCACAGTGTGGGCAGCCTTCAGACTTAGAGAAAACAGTACTTTACCACTCTCCTGCCTTTTCCATGGTTATTCTATTGGAAAAGAACGAGTTTTGGACAACTACCTTTCATTCTTGCCAAACTCTTTGCAGACCCCCGTGCAAGCTTTAGAACAAGATTTTGGATGTTTTCTTTCCTGGCAGAGTTTCTCCTTGCAAGATATGGTGGAAAAGCTTTTTGCTGAGTGTAGAGCGGCAAGACACGCAGAAGACGCAGATACGCAGCTCTCCGAAGCTAAGTGCCGGTCCCGGGCTTCTTTCGGCACAAACCGCTCTCAGGAGCTCCCTGCGCTCGCCACAATGCTCTGTGTGCGAAGAAGCCGCTTCTTCGCCTCCGGGAGAATCGGCGAGCGGCAGCTTCCCAAAGGCGAAGATGCAAGCTGCAGCACACAGGCACAGTGTGGGCAGCCTTCAGACTTAGAGAAAACAGTACTTTACCACTCTCCTGCCTTTTCCATGGTTATTCTATTGGAAAAGAACGAGTTTTGGACAACTACCTTTCATTCTTGCCAAACTCTTTGCAGACCCCCGTGCAAGCTTTAGAACAAGATTTTGGATGTTTTCTTTCCTGGCAGAGTTTCTCCTTGCAAGATATGGTGGAAAAGCTTTTTGCTGAGTGTAGAGCGGCAAGACACGCAGAAGACGCAGATACGCAGCTCTCCGAAGCTAAGTGCCGGTCCCGGGCTTCTTTCGGCACAAACCGCTCTCAGGAGCTCCCCGCGCTCGCCACAATGCTCTGTGTGCGAAGAAGCCGCTTCTTCGCCTGCGGGAGAATCGGCGAGCGGCAGCTTCCCAAAGGCGAAGATGCAAGCTGCAGCACACAGGCACAGTGTGGGCAGCCTTCAGACTTAGAGAAAACAGTACTTTACCACTCTCCTGCCTTTTCCATGGTTATTCTATTGGAAAAGAACGAGTTTTGGACAACTACCTTTCATTCTTGCCAAACTCTTTGCAGACCCCCGTGCAAGCTTTAGAACAAGATTTTGGATGTTTTCTTTCCTGGCAGAGTTTCTCCTTGCAAGATATGGTGGAAAAGCTTTTTGCTGAGTGTAGAGCGGCAAGACACGCAGAAGACGCAGATACGCAACTCTCCGAAGCTAAGTGCCGGTCCCGGGCTTCTTTCGGCACAAACCGCTCTCAGGAGCTCCCTGCGCTCGCCACAATGCTCTGTGTGCGAAGAAGCCGCTTCTTCGCCTCCGGGAGAATCGGCGAGCGGCAGCTTCCCAAAGGCGAAGATGCAAGCTGCAGCACACAGGCACAGTGTGGGCAGCCTTCAGACTTAGAGAAAACAGTACTTTACCACTCTCCTGCCTTTTCCATGGTTATTCTATTGGAAAAGAACGAGTTTTGGACAACTACCTTTCATTCTTGCCAAACTCTTTGCAGACCCCCGTGCAAGCTTTAGAACAAGATTTTGGATGTTTTCTTTCCTGGCAGAGTTTCTCCTTGCAAGATATGGTGGAAAAGCTTTTTGCTGAGTGTAGAGCGGCAAGACACGCAGAAGACGCAGATACGCAGCTCTCCGAAGCTAAGTGCCGGTCCCGGGCTTCTTTCGGCACAAACCGCTCTCAGGAGCTCCCTGCGCTCGCCACAATGCTCTGTGTGCGAAGAAGCCGCTTCTTCGCCTCCGGGAGAATCGGCGAGCGGCAGCTTCCCAAAGGCGAAGATGCAAGCTGCAGCACACAGGCACAGTGTGGGCAGCCTTCAGACTTAGAGAAAACAGTACTTTACCACTCTCCTGCCTTTTCCATGGTTATTCTATTGGAAAAGAACGAGTTTTGGACAACTACCTTTCATTCTTGCCAAACTCTTTGCAGACCCCCGTGCAGGCTTAGAACAAGATTTTGGATGTTTTCTTTCCTGGCAGAGTTTCTCCTTGCAAGATATGGTGGAAAAGCTTTTTGCTGAGTGTAGAGCGGCAAGACACGCAGAAGACGCAGATACGCAGCTCTCCGAAGCTAAGTGCCGGTCCCGGGCTTCTTTCGGCACAAACCGCTCTCAGGAGCTCCCTGCGCTCGCCACAATGCTCTGTGTGCGAAGAAGCCGCTTCTTCGCCTCCGGGAGAATCGGCGAGCGGCAGCTTCCCAAAGGCGAAGATGCAAGCTGCAGCACACAGGCACAGTGTGGGCAGCCTTCAGACTTAGAGAAAACAGTACTTTACCACTCTCCTGCCTTTTCCATGGTTATTCTATTGGAAAAGAACGAGTTTTGGACAACTACCTTTCATTCTTGCCAAACTCTTTGCAGACCCCCGTGAAAGCTTTAGAACAAGATTTTGGATGTTTTCTTTCCTGGCAGAGTTTCTCCTTGCAAGATATGGTGGAAAAGCTTTTTGCTGAGTGTAGAGCGGCAAGACACGCAGAAGACGCAGATACGCAGCTCTCCGAAGCTAAGTGCCGGTCCCGGGCTTCTTTCGGCACAAACCGCTCTCAGGAGCTCCCTGCGCTCGCCACAATGCTCTGTGTGCGAAGAAGCCGCTTCTTCGCCTGCGGGAGAATCGGCGAGCGGCAGCTTCCCAAAGGCGAAGATGCAAGCTGCAGCACACAGGCACAGTGTGGGCAGCCTTCAGACTTAGAGAAAACAGTACTTTACCACTCTCCTGCCTTTTCCATGGTTATTCTATTGGAAAAGAACGAGTTTTGGACAACTACCTTTCATTCTTGCCAAACTCTTTGCAGACCCCCGTGCAAGCTTTAGAACAAGATTTTGGATGTTTTCTTTCCTGGCAGAGTTTCTCCTTGCAAGATATGGTGGAAAAGCTTTTTGCTGAGTGTAGAGCGGCAAGACACGCAGAAGACGCAGATACGCAGCTCTCCGAAGCTAAGTGCCGGTCCCGGGCTTCTTTCGGCACAAACCGCTCTCAGGAGCTCCCTGCACTCGCCACAATGCTCTGTGTGCGAAGAAGCCGCTTCTTCGCCTCCGGGAGAATCGGCGAGCGGCAGCTTCCCAAAGGCGAAGATGCAAGCTGCAGCACACAGGCACAGTGTGGGCAGCCTTCAGACTTAGAGAAAACAGTACTTTACCACTCTCCTGCCTTTTCCATGGTTATTCTATTGGAAAAGAACGAGTTTTGGACAACTACCTTTCATTCTTGCCAAACTCTTTGCAGACCCCCGTGCAAGCTTTAGAACAAGATTTTGGATGTTTTCTTTCCTGGCAGAGTTTCTCCTTGCAAGATATGGTGGAAAAGCTTTTTGCTGAGTGTAGAGCGGCAAGACACGCAGAAGACGCAGATACGCAGCTCTCCGAAGCTAAGTGCCGGTCCCGGGCTTCTTTCGGCACAAACCGCTCTCAGGAGCTCCCTGCGCTCGCCACAATGCTCTGTGTGCGAAGAAGCCGCTTCTTCGCCTCCGGGAGAATCGGCGAGCGGCAGCTTCCCAAAGGCGAAGATGCAAGCTGCAGCACACAGGCACAGTGTGGGCAGCCTTCAGACTTCGAGAAAACAGTACTTTACCACTCTCCTGCCTTTTCCATGGTTATTCTATTGGAAAAGAACGAGTTTTGGACAACTACCTTTCATTCTTGCCAAACTCTTTGCAGACCCCCGTGCAAGCTTTAGAACAAGATTTTGGATGTTTTCTTTCCTGGCAGAGTTTCTCCTTGCAAGATATGGTGGAAAAGCTTTTTGCTGAGTGTAGAGCGGCAAGACACGCAGAAGACGCAGATACGCAGCTCTCCGAAGCTAAGTGCCGGTCCCGGGCTTCTTTCGGCACAAACCGCTCTCAGGAGCTCCCTGCGCTCGCCACAATGCTCTGTGTGCGAAGAAGCCGCTTCTTCGCCTCCGGGAGAATCGGCGAGCGGCAGCTTCCCAAAGGCGAAGATGCAAGCTGCAGCACACAGGCACAGTGTGGGCAGCCTTCAGACTTAGAGAAAACAGTACTTTACCACTCTCCTGCCTTTTCCATGGTTATTCTATTGGAAAAGAACGAGTTTTGGACAACTACCTTTCATTCTTGCCAAACTCTTTGCAGACCCCCGTGCAAGCTTTAGAACAAGATTTTGGATGTTTTCTTTCCTGGCAGAGTTTCTCCTTGCAAGATATGGTGGAAAAGCTTTTTGCTGAGTGTAGAGCGGCAAGACACGCAGAAGACGCAGATACGCAGCTCTCCGAAGCTAAGTGCCGGTCCCGGGCTTCTTTCGGCACAAACCGCTCTCAGCAGCTCCCTGCGCTCGCCACAATGCTCTGTGTGCGAAGAAGCCGCTTCTTCGCCTGCGGGAGAATCGGCGAGCGGCAGCTTCCCAAAGGCGAAGATGCAAGCTGCAGCACACAGGCACAGTGTGGGCAGCCTTCAGACTTAGAGAAAACAGTACTTTACCACTCTCCTGCCTTTTCCATGGTTATTCTATTGGAAAAGAACGAGTTTTGGACAACTACCTTTCATTCTTGCCAAACTCTTTGCAGACCCCCGTGCAAGCTTTAGAACAAGATTTTGGATGTTTTCTTTCCTGGCAGAGTTTCTCCTTGCAAGATATGGTGGAAAAGCTTTTTGCTGAGTGTAGAGCGGCAAGACACGCAGAAGACGCAGATACGCAGCTCTCCGAAGCTAAGTGCCGGTCCCGGGCTTCTTTCGGCACAAACCGCTCTCAGGAGCTCCCTGCGCTCGCCACAATGCTCTGTGTGCGAAGAAGCCGCTTCTTCGCCTCCGGGAGAATCGGCGAGCGGCAGCTTCCCAAAGGCGAAGATGCAAGCTGCAGCACACAGGCACAGTGTGGGCAGCCTTCAGACTTAGAGAAAACAGTACTTTACCACTCTCCTGCCTTTTCCATGGTTATTCTATTGGAAAAGAACGAGTTTTGGACAACTACCTTTCATTCTTGCCAAACTCTTTGCAGACCCCCGTGCAAGCTTTAGAACAAGATTTTGGATGTTTTCTTTCCTGGCAGAGTTTCTCCTTGCAAGATATGCTGGAAAAGCTTTTTGCTGAGTGTAGAGCGGCAAGACACGCAGAAGACGCAGATACGCAGCTCTCCGAAGCTAAGTGCCGGTCCCGGGCTTCTTTCGGCACAAACCGCTCTCAGGAGCTCCCTGCGCTCGCCACAATGCTCTGTGTGCGAAGAAGCCGCTTCTTCGCCTCCGGGAGAATCGGCGAGCGGCAGCTTCCCAAAGGCGAAGATGCAAGCTGCAGCACACAGGCACAGTGTGGGCAGCCTTCAGACTTAGAGAAAACAGTACTTTACCACTCTCCTGCCTTTTCCATGGTTATTCTATTGGAAAAGAACGAGTTTTGGACAACTACCTTTCATTCTTGCCAAACTCTTTGCAGACCCCCGTGCAAGCTTTAGAACAAGATTTTGGATGTTTTCTTTCCTGGCAGAGTTTCTCCTTGCAAGATATGGTGGAAAAGCTTTTTGCTGAGTGTAGAGCGGCAAGACACGCAGAAGACGCAGATACGCAGCTCTCCGAAGCTAAGTGCCGGTCCCGGGCTTCTTTCGGCACAAACCGCTCTCAGGAGTTCCCTGCGCTCGCCACAATGCTCTGTGTGCGAAGAAGCCGCTTCTTCGCCTCCGGGAGAATCGGCGAGCGGCAGCTTCCCAAAGGCGAAGATGCAAGCTGCAGCACACAGGCACAGTGTGGGCAGCCTTCAGACTTAGAGAAAACAGTACTTTACCACTCTCCTGCCTTTTCCATGGTTATTCTATTGGAAAAGAACGAGTTTTGGACAACTACCTTTCATTCTTGCCAAACTCTTTGCAGACCCCCGTGCAAGCTTTAGAACAAGATTTTGGATGTTTTCTTTCCTGGCAGAGTTTCTCCTTGCAAGATATGGTGGAAAAGCTTTTTGCTGAGTGTAGAGCGGCAAGACACGCAGAAGACGCAGATACGCAGCTCTCCGAAGCTAAGTGCCGGTCCCGGGCTTCTTTCGGCACAAACCGCTCTCAGGAGCTCCCTGCGCTCGCCACAATGCTCTGTGTGCGAAGAAGCCGCTTCTTCGCCTGCGGGAGAATCGGCGAGCGGCAGCTTCCCAAAGGCGAAGATGCAAGCTGCAGCACACAGGCACAGTGTGGGCAGCCTTCAGACTTAGAGAAAACAGTACTTTACCACTCTCCTGCCTTTTCCATGGTTCTTCTATTGGAAAAGAACGAGTTTTGGACAACTACCTTTCATTCTTGCCAAACTCTTTGCAGACCCCCGTGCAAGCTTTAGAACAAGATTTTGGATGTTTTCTTTCCTGGCAGAGTTTCTCCTTGCAAGATATGGTGGAAAAGCTTTTTGCTGAGTGTAGAGCGGCAAGACACGCAGAAGACGCAGATACGCAGCTCTCCGAAGCTAAGTGCCGGTCCCGGGCTTCTTTCGGCACAAACCGCTCTCAGGAGCTCCCTGCGCTCGCCACAATGCTCTGTGTGCGAAGAAGCCGCTTCTTCGCCTGCGGGAGAATCGGCGAGCGGCAGCTTCCCAAAGGCGAAGATGCAAGCTGCAGCACACAGGCACAGTGTGGGCAGCCTTCAGACTTAGAGAAAACAGTACTTTACCACTCTCCTGCCTTTTCCATGGTTATTCTATTGGAAAAGAACGAGTTTTGGACAACTACCTTTCATTCTTGCCAAACTCTTTGCAGACCCCCGTGCAAGCTTTAGAACAAGATTTTGGATGTTTTCTTTCCTGGCAGAGTTTCTCCTTGCAAGATATGGTGGAAAAGCTTTTTGCTGAGTGTAGAGCGGCAAGACACGCAGAAGACGCAGATACGCAGCTCTCCGAAGCTAAGTGCCGGTCCCGGGCTTCTTTCGGCACAAACCGCTCTCAGGAGCTCCCTGCGCTCGCCACAATGCTCTGTGTGCGAAGAAGCCGCTTCTTCGCCTCCTGGAGAATCGGCGAGCGGCAGCTTCCCAAAGGCGAAGATGCAAGCTGCAGCACACAGGCACAGTGTGGGCAGCCTTCAGACTTAGAGAAAACAGTACTTTACCACTCTCCTGCCTTTTCCATGGTTATTCTATTGGAAAAGAACGAGTTTTGGACAACTACCTTTCATTCTTGCCAAACTCTTTGCAGACCCCCGTGCAAGCTTTAGAACAAGATTTTGGATGTTTTCTTTCCTGGCAGAGTTTCTCCTTGCAAGATATGGTGGAAAAGCTTTTTGCTGAGTGTAGAGCGGCAAGACACGCAGAAGACGCAGATACGCAGCTCTCCGAAGCTAAGTGCCGGTCCCGGGCTTCTTTCGGCACAAACCGCTCTCAGGAGCTCCCTGCGCTCGCCACAATGCTCTGTGTGCGAAGAAGCCGCTTCTTCGCCTCCGGGAGAATCGGCGAGCGGCAGCTTCCCAAAGGCGAAGATGCAAGCTGCAGCACACAGGCACAGTGTGGGCAGCCTTCAGACTTAGAGAAAACAGTACTTTACCACTCTCCTGCCTTTTCCATGGTTATTCTATTGGAAAAGAACGAGTTTTGGACAACTACCTTTCATTCTTGCCAAACTCTTTGCAGACCCCCGTGCAAGCTTTAGAACAAGATTTTGGATGTTTTCTTTCCTGGCAGAGTTTCTCCTTGCAAGATATGCTGGAAAAGCTTTTTGCTGAGTGTAGAGCGGCAAGACACGCAGAAGACGCAGATACGCAGCTCTCCGAAGCTAAGTGCCGGTCCCGGGCTTCTTTCGGCACAAACCGCTCTCAGGAGCTCCCTGCGCTCGCCACAATGCTCTGTGTGCGAAGAAGCCGCTTCTTCGCCTGCGGGAGAGTCGGCGAGCGGCAGCTTCCCAAAGGCGAAGATGCAAGCTGCAGCACACAGGCACAGTGTGGGCAGCCTTCAGACTTAGAGAAAACAGTACTTTACCACTCTCCTGCCTTTTCCATGGTTATTCTATTGGAAAAGAACGAGTTTTGGACAACTACCTTTCATTCTTGCCAAACGCTTTGCAGACCCCCGTGCAAGCTTTAGAACAAGATTTTGGATGTTTTCTTTCCTGGCAGAGTTTCTCCTTGCAAGATATGGTGGAAAAGCTTTTTGCTGAGTGTAGAGCGGCAAGACACGCAGAAGACGCAGATACGCAGCTCTCCGAAGCTAAGTGCCGGTCCCGGGCTTCTTTCGGCACAAACCGCTCTCAGGAGCTCCCTGCGCTCGCCACAATGCTCTGTGTGCGAAGAAGCCGCTTCTTCGCCTCCGGGAGAATCGGCGAGCGGCAGCTTCCCAAAGGCGAAGATGCAAGCTGCAGCACACAGGCACAGTGTGGGCAGCCTTCAGACTTAGAGAAAACAGTACTTTACCACTCTCCTGCCTTTTCCATGGTTATTCTATTGGAAAAGAACGAGTTTTGGACAACTACCTTTCATTCTTGCCAAACTCTTTGCAGACCCCCGTGCAAGCTTTAGAAGAAGATTTTGGATGTTTTCTTTCCTGGCAGAGTTTCTCCTTGCAAGATATGGTGGAAAAGCTTTTTGCTGAGTGTAGAGCGGCAAGACACGCAGAAGACGCAGATACGCAGCTCTCCGAAGCTAAGTGCCGGTCCCGGGCTTCTTTCGGCACAAACCGCTCTCAGGAGCTCCCTGCGCTGGCCACAATGCTCTGTGTGCGAAGAAGCCGCTTCTTCGCCTCCGGGAGAATCGGCGAGCGGCAGCTTCCCAAAGGCGAAGATGCAAGCTGCAGCACACAGGCACAGTGTGGGCAGCCTTCAGACTTAGAGAAAACAGTACTTTACCACTCTCCTGCCTTTTCCATGGTTATTCTATTGGAAAAGAACGAGTTTTGGACAACTACCTTTCATTCTTGCCAAACTCTTTGCAGACCCCCGTGCAAGCTTTAGAACAAGATTTTGGATGTTTTCTTTCCTGGCAGAGTTTCTCCTTGCAAGATATGGTGGAAAAGCTTTTTGCTGAGTGTAGAGCGGCAAGACACGCAGAAGACGCAGATACGCAGCTCTCCGAAGCTAAGTGCCGGTCCCGGGCTTCTTTCGGCACAAACCGCTCTCAGGAGCTCCCTGCGCTGGCCACAATGCTCTGTGTGCGAAGAAGCCGCTTCTTCGCCTCCGGGAGAATCGGCGAGCGGCAGCTTCCCAAAGGCGAAGATGCAAGCTGCAGCACACAGGCACAGTGTGGGCAGCCTTCAGACTTAGAGAAAACAGTACTTTACCACTCTCCTGCCTTTTCCATGGTTATTCTATTGGAAAAGAACGAGTTTTGGACAACTACCTTTCATTCTTGCCAAACTCTTTGCAGACCCCCGTGCAAGCTTTAGAACAAGATTTTGGATGTTTTCTTTCCTGGCAGAGTTTCTCCTTGCAAGATATGGTGGAAAAGCTTTTTGCTGAGTGTAGAGCGGCAAGACACGCAGAAGACGCAGATACGCAGCTCTCCGAAGCTAAGTGCCGGTCCCGGGCTTCTTTCGGCACAAACCGCTCTCAGGAGCTCCCTGCGCTGGCCACAATGCTCTGTGTGCGAAGAAGCCGCTTCTTCGCCTGCGGGAGAATCGGCGAGCGGCAGCTTCCCAAAGGCGAAGATGCAAGCTGCAGCACACAGGCACAGTGTGGGCAGCCTTCAGACTTAGAGAAAACAGTACTTTACCACTCTCCTGCCTTTTCCATGGTTATTCTATTGGAAAAGAACGAGTTTTGGACAACTACCTTTCATTCTTGCCAAACTCTTTGCAGACCCCCGTGCAAGCTTTAGAACAAGATTTTGGATGTTTTCTTTCCTGGCAGAGTTTCTCCTTGCAAGATATGGTGGAAAAGCTTTTTGCTGAGTGTAGAGCGGCAAGACACGCAGAAGACGCAGATACGCAGCTCTCCGAAGCTAAGTGCCGGTCCCGGGCTTCTTTCGGCACAAACCGCTCTCAGGAGCTCCCTGCGCTCGCCACAATGCTCTGTGTGCGAAGAAGCCGCTTCTTCGCCTGCGGGAGAATCGGCGAGCGGCAGCTTCCCAAAGGCGAAGATGCAAGCTGCAGCACACAGGCACAGTGTGGGCAGCCTTCAGACTTAGAGAAAACAGTACTTTACCACTCTCCTGCCTTTTCCATGGTTATTCTATTGGAAAAGAACGAGTTTTGGACAACTACCTTTCATTCTTGCCAAACTCTTTGCAGACCCCCGTGCAAGCTTTAGAACAAGATTTTGGATGTTTTCTTTCCAGGCAGAGTTTCTCCTTGCAAGATATGGTGGAAAAGCTTTTTGCTGAGTGTAGAGCGGCAAGACACGCAGAAGACGCAGATACGCAGCTCTCCGAAGCTAAGTGCCGGTCCCGGGCTTCTTTCGGCACAAACCGCTCTCAGGAGTTCCCTGCGCTCGCCACAATGCTCTGTGTGCGAAGAAGCCGCTTCTTCGCCTCCGGGAGAATCGGCGAGCGGCAGCTTCCCAAAGGCGAAGATGCAAGCTGCACCACACAGGCACAGTGTGGGCAGCCTTCAGACTTAGAGAAAACAGTACTTTACCACTCTCCTGCCTTTTCCATGGTTATTCTATTGGAAAAGAACGAGTTTTGGACAACTACCTTTCATTCTTGCCAAACGCTTTGCAGACCCCCGTGCAAGCTTTAGAACAAGATTTTGGATGTTTTCTTTCCTGGCAGAGTTTCTCCTTGCAAGATATGGTGGAAAAGCTTTTTGCTGAGTGTAGAGCGGCAAGACACGCAGAAGACGCAGATACGCAGCTCTCCGAAGCTAAGTGCCGGTCCCGGGCTTCTTTCGGCACAAACCGCTCTCAGGAGCTCCCTGCGCTCGCCACAATGCTCTGTGTGCGAAGAAGCCGCTTCTTCGCCTCCGGGAGAATCGGCGAGCGGCAGCTTCCCAAAGGCGAAGATGCAAGCTGCACCACACAGGCACAGTGTGGGCAGCCTTCAGACTTAGAGAAAACAGTACTTTACCACTCTCCTGCCTTTTCCATGGTTATTCTATTGGAAAAGAACGAGTTTTGGACAACTACCTTTCATTCTTGCCAAACGCTTTGCAGACCCCCGTGCAAGCTTTAGAACAAGATTTTGGATGTTTTCTTTCCTGGCAGAGTTTCTCCTTGCAAGATATGGTGGAAAAGCTTTTTGCTGAGTGTAGAGCGGCAAGACACGCAGAAGACGCAGATACGCAGCTCTCCGAAGCTAAGTGCCGGTCCCGGGCTTCTTTCGGCACAAACCGCTCTCAGGAGCTCCCTGCGCTCGCCACAATGCTGTGTGTGCGAAGAAGCCGCTTCTTCGCCTCCGGGAGAATCGGCGAGCGGCAGCTTCCCAAAGGCGAAGATGCAAGCTGCAGCACACAGGCACAGTGTGGGCAGCCTTCAGACTTAGAGAAAACAGTACTTTACCACTCTCCTGCCTTTTCCATGGTTATTCTATTGGAAAAGAACGAGTTTTGGACAACTACCTTTCATTCTTGCCAAACTCTTTGCAGACCCCCGTGCAAGCTTTAGAACAAGATTTTGGATGTTTTCTTTCCTGGCAGAGTTTCTCCTTGCAAGATATGGTGGAAAAGCTTTTTGCTGAGTGTAGAGCGGCAAGACACGCAGAAGACGCAGATACGCAGCTCTCCGAAGCTAAGTGCCGGTCCCGGGCTTCTTTCGGCACAAACCGCTCTCAGGAGCTCCCTGCGCTCGCCACAATGCTCTGTGTGCGAAGAAGCCGCTTCTTCGCCTCCGGGAGAATCGGCGAGCGGCAGCTTCCCAAAGGCGAAGATGCAAGCTGCACCACACGGGCACAGTGTGGGCAGCCTTCAGACTTAGAGAAAACAGTACTTTACCACTCTCCTGCCTTTTCCATGGTTATTCTATTGGAAAAGAACGAGTTTTGGACAACTACCTTTCATTCTTGCCAAACTCTTTGCAGACCCCCGTGCAAGCTTTAGAACAAGATTTTGGATGTTTTCTTTCCTGGCAGAGTTTCTCCTTGCAAGATATGGTGGAAAAGCTTTTTGCTGAGTGTAGAGCGGCAAGACACGCAGAAGACGCAGATACGCAGCTCTCCGAAGCTAAGTGCCGGTCCCGGGCTTCTTTCGGCACAAACCGCTCTCAGGAGCTCCCTGCGCTCGCCACAATGCTCTGTGTGCGAAGAAGCCGCTTCTTCGCCTCCGGGAGAATCGGCGAGCGGCAGCTTCCCAAAGGCGAAGATGCAAGCTGCAGCACACAGGCACAGTGTGGGCAGCCTTCAGACTTAGAGAAAACAGTACTTTACCACTCTCCTGCCTTTTCCATGGTTATTCTATTGGAAAAGAACGAGTTTTGGACAACTACCTTTCATTCTTGCCAAACGCTTTGCAGACCCCCGTGCAAGCTTTAGAAGAAGATTTTGGATGTTTTCTTTCCTGGCAGAGTTTCTCCTTGCAAGATATGGTGGAAAAGCTTTTTGCTGAGTGTAGAGCGGCAAGACACGCAGAAGACGCAGATACGCAGCTCTCCGAAGCTAAGTGCCGGTCCCGGGCTTCTTTCGGCACAAACCGCTCTCAGGAGCTCCCTGCGCTCGCCACAATGCTCTGTGTGCGAAGAAGCCGCTTCTTCGCCTCCGGGAGAATCGGCGAGCGGCAGCTTCCCAAAGGCGAAGATGCAAGCTGCAGCACGCAGGCACAGTGTGGGCAGCCTTCAGACTTAGAGAAAACAGTACTTTACCACTCTCCTGCCTTTTCCATGGTTATTCTATTGGAAAAGAACGAGTTTTGGACAACTACCTTTCATTCTTGCCAAACGCTTTGCAGACCCCCGTGCAAGCTTTAGAACAAGATTTTGGATGTTTTCTTTCCTGGCAGAGTTTCTCCTTGCAAGATATGGTGGAAAAGCTTTTTGCTGAGTGTAGAGCGGCAAGACACGCAGAAGACGCAGATACGCAGCTCTCCGAAGCTAAGTGCCGGTCCCGGGCTTCTTTCGGCACAAACCGCTCTCAGGAGCTCCCTGCGCTCGCCACAATGCTCTGTGTGTGAAGAAGCCGCTTCTTCGCCTCCGGGAGAATCGGCGAGCGGCAGCTTCCCAAAGGCGAAGATGCAAGCTGCAGCACACAGGCACAGTGTGGGCAGCCTTCAGACTTAGAGAAAACAGTACTTTACCACTCTCCTGCCTTTTCCATGGTTATTCTATTGGAAAAGAACGAGTTTTGGACAACTACCTTTCATTCTTGCCAAACTCTTTGCAGACCCCCGTGCAAGCTTTAGAACAAGATTTTGGATGTTTTCTTTCCTGGCAGAGTTTCTCCTTGCAAGATATGGTGGAAAAGCTTTTTGCTGAGTGTAGAGCGGCAAGACACGCAGAAGACGCAGATACGCAGCTCTCCGAAGCTAAGTGCCGGTCCCGGGCTTCTTTCGGCACAAACCGCTCTCAGGAGCTCCCTGCGCTCGCCACAATGCTCTGTGTGCGAAGAAGCCGCTTCTTCGCCTCCTGGAGAATCGGCGAGCGGCAGCTTCCCAAAGGCGAAGATGCAAGCTGCAGCACGCAGGCACAGTGTGGGCAGCCTTCAGACTTAGAGAAAACAGTACTTTACCACTCTCCTGCCTTTTTCATGGTTATTCTATTGGAAAAGAACGAGTTTTGGACAACTACCTTTCATTCTTGCCAAACTCTTTGCAGACCCCCGTGCAAGCTTTAGAACAAGATTTTGGATGTTTTCTTTCCTGGCAGAGTTTCTCCTTGCAAGATATGGTGGAAAAGCTTTTTGCTGAGTGTAGAGCGGCAAGACACGCAGAAGACGCAGATACGCAGCTCTCCGAAGCTAAGTGCCGGTCCCGGGCTTCTTTCGGCACAAACCGCTCTCAGGAGCTCCCTGCGCTCGCCACAATGCTCTGTGTGCGAAGAAGCCGCTTCTTCGCCTCCGGGAGAATCGGCGAGCGGCAGCTTCCCAAAGGCGAAGATGCAAGCTGCAGCACACAGGCACAGTGTGGGCAGCCTTCAGACTTAGAGAAAACAGTACTTTACCACTCTCCTGCCTTTTCCATGGTTATTCTATTGGAAAAGAACGAGTTTTGGACAACTACCTTTCATTCTTGCCAAACGCTTTGCAGACCCCCGTGCAAGCTTTAGAAGAAGATTTTGGATGTTTTCTTTCCTGGCAGAGTTTCTCCTTGCAAGATATGGTGGAAAAGCTTTTTGCTGAGTGTAGAGCGGCAAGACACGCAGAAGACGCAGATACGCAGCTCTCCGAAGCTAAGTGCCGGTCCCGGGCTTCTTTCGGCACAAACCGCTCTCAGGAGCTCCCTGCGCTCGCCACAATGCTCTGTGTGCGAAGAAGCCGCTTCTTCGCCTCCGGGAGAATCGGCGAGCGGCAGCTTCCCAAAGGCGAAGATGCAAGCTGCAGCACGCAGGCACAGTGTGGGCAGCCTTCAGACTTAGAGAAAACAGTACTTTACCACTCTCCTGCCTTTTCCATGGTTATTCTATTGGAAAAGAACGAGTTTTGGACAACTACCTTTCATTCTTGCCAAACGCTTTGCAGACCCCCGTGCAAGCTTTAGAACAAGATTTTGGATGTTTTCTTTCCTGGCAGAGTTTCTCCTTGCAAGATATGGTGGAAAAGCTTTTTGCTGAGTGTAGAGCGGCAAGACACGCAGAAGACGCAGATACGCAGCTCTCCGAAGCTAAGTGCCGGTCCCGGGCTTCTTTCGGCACAAACCGCTCTCAGGAGCTCCCTGCGCTCGCCACAATGCTCTGTGTGCGAAGAAGCCGCTTCTTCGCCTCCGGGAGAATCGGCGAGCGGCAGCTTCCCAAAGGCGAAGATGCAAGCTGCAGCACACAGGCACAGTGTGGGCAGCCTTCAGACTTAGAGAAAACAGTACTTTACCACTCTCCTGCCTTTTCCATGGTTATTCTATTGGAAAAGAACGAGTTTTGGACAACTACCTTTCATTCTTGCCAAACTCTTTGCAGACCCCCGTGCAAGCTTTAGAACAAGATTTTGGATGTTTTCTTTCCTGGCAGAGTTTCTCCTTGCAAGATATGGTGGAAAAGCTTTTTGCTGAGTGTAGAGTGGCAAGACACGCAGAAGACGCAGATACGCAGCTCTCCGAAGCTAAGTGCCGGTCCCGGGCTTCTTTCGGCACAAACCGCTCTCAGGAGCTCCCTGCGCTCGCCACAATGCTCTGTGTGCGAAGAAGCCGCTTCTTCGCCTGCGGGAGAATCGGCGAGCGGCAGCTTCCCAAAGGCGAAGATGCAAGCTGCAGCACACAGGCACAGTGTGGGCAGCCTTCAGACTTAGAGAAAACAGTACTTTACCACTCTCCTGCCTTTTCCATGGTTATTCTATTGGAAAAGAACGAGTTTTGGACAACTACCTTTCATTCTTGCCAAACTCTTTGCAGACCCCCGTGCAAGCTTTAGAACAAGATTTTGGATGTTTTCTTTCCTGGCAGAGTTTCTCCTTGCAAGATATGGTGGAAAAGCTTTTTGCTGAGTGTAGAGCGGCAAGACACGCAGAAGACGCAGATACGCAGCTCTCCGAAGCTAAGTGCCGGTCCCGGGCTTCTTTCGGCACAAACCGCTCTCAGGAGCTCCCTGCGCTCGCCACAATGCTCTGTGTGCGAAGAAGCCGCTTCTTCGCCTCCGGGAGAATCGGCGAGCGGCAGCTTCCCAAAGGCGAAGATGCAAGCTGCAGCACGCAGGCACAGTGTGGGCAGCCTTCAGACTTAGAGAAAACAGTACTTTACCACTCTCCTGCCTTTTCCATGGTTATTCTATTGGAAAAGAACGAGTTTTGGACAACTACCTTTCATTCTTGCCAAACGCTTTGCAGACCCCCTTGCAAGCTTTAGAACAAGATTTTGGATGTTTTCTTTCCTGGCAGAGTTTCTCCTTGCAAGATATGGTGGAAAAGCTTTTTGCTGAGTGTAGAGCGGCAAGACACGCAGAAGACGCAGATACGCAGCTCTCCGAAGCTAAGTGCCGGTCCCGGGCTTCTTTCGGCACAAACCGCTCTCAGGAGCTCCCTGCGCTCGCCACAATGCTCTGTGTGCGAAGAAGCCGCTTCTTCGCCTCCGGGAGAATCGGCGAGCGGCAGCTTCCCAAAGGCGAAGATGCAAGCTGCAGCACACAGGCACAGTGTGGGCAGCCTTCAGACTTAGAGAAAACAGTACTTTACCACTCTCCTGCCTTTTCCATGGTTATTCTATTGGAAAAGAACGAGTTTTGGACAACTACCTTTCATTCTTGCCAAACGCTTTGCAGACCCCCGTGCAAGCTTTAGAACAAGATTTTGGATGTTTTCTTTCCTGGCAGAGTTTCTCCTTGCAAGATATGGTGGAAAAGCTTTTTGCTGAGTGTAGAGCGGCAAGACACGCAGAAGACGCAGATACGCAGCTCTCCGAAGCTAAGTGCCGGTCCCGGGCTTCTTTCGGCACAAACCGCTCTCAGGAGCTCCCTGCGCTCGCCACAATGCTCTGTGTGCGAAGAAGCCGCTTCTTCGCCTCCTGGAGAATCGGCGAGCGGCAGCTTCCCAAAGGCGAAGATGCAAGCTGCAGCACACAGGCACAGTGTGGGCAGCCTTCAAACTTAGAGAAAACAGTACTTTACCACTCTCCTGCCTTTTCCATGGTTATTCTATTGGAAAAGAACGAGTTTTGGACAACTACCTTACATTCTTGCCAAACTCTTTGCAGACCCCCGTGCAAGCTTTAGAACAAGATTTTGGATGTTTTCTTTCCTGGCAGAGTTTCTCCTTGCAATATATAGTGGAAAAGCTTTTTACTGAGTGTAGAGCGGCAAGACACGCAGAAGACGCAGATACGCAGCTCTCCGAAGCTAAGTGCCGGTCCCGGGCTTCTTTCGGCACAAACCGCTCTCAGGAGCTCCCTGCGCTCGCCACAATGCTCTGTGTGCGAAGAAGCCGCTTCTTCGCCTCCGGGAGAATCGGCGAGCGGCAGCTTCCCAAAGGCGAAGATGCAAGCTGCAGCACGCAGGCACAGTGTGGGCAGCCTTCAGACTTAGAGAAAACAGTACTTTACCACTCTCCTGCCTTTTCCATGGTTATTCTATTGGAAAAGAACGAGTTTTGGACAACTACCTTTCATTCTTGCCAAACGCTTTGCAGACCCCCTTGCAAGCTTTAGAACAAGATTTTGGATGTTTTCTTTCCTGGCAGAGTTTCTCCTTGCAAGATATGGTGGAAAAGCTTTTTGCTGAGTGTAGAGCGGCAAGACACGCAGAAGACGCAGATACGCAGCTCTCCGAAGCTAAGTGCCGGTCCCGGGCTTCTTTCGGCACAAACCGCTCTCAGGAGCTCCCTGCGCTCGCCACAATGCTCTGTGTGCGAAGAAGCCGCTTCTTCGCCTCCGGGAGAATCGGCGAGCGGCAGCTTCCCAAAGGCGAAGATGCAAGCTGCAGCACGCAGGCACAGTGTGGGCAGCCTTCAGACTTAGAGAAAACAGTACTTTACCACTCTCCTGCCTTTTCCATGGTTATTCTATTGGAAAAGAACGAGTTTTGGACAACTACCTTTCATTCTTGCCAAACTCTTTGCAGACCCCCGTGCAAGCTTTAGAACAAGATTTTGGATGTTTTCTTTCCTGGCAGAGTTTCTCCTTGCAAGATATGGTGGAAAAGCTTTTTGCTGAGTGTAGAGCGGCAAGACACGCAGAAGACGCAGATACGCAGCTCTCCGAAGCTAAGTGCCGGTCCCGGGCTTCTTTCGGCACAAACCGCTCTCAGGAGCTCCCTGCGCTCGCCACAATGCTCTGTGTGCGAAGAAGCCGCTTCTTCGCCTCCTGGAGAATCGGCGAGCGGCAGCTTCCCAAAGGCGAAGATGCAAGCTGCAGCACACAGGCACAGTGTGGGCAGCCTTCAAACTTAGAGAAAACAATACTTTACCACTCTCCTGCCTTTTCCATGGTTATTCTATTGGAAAAGAACGAGTTTTGGACAACTACCTTTCATTCTTGCCAAACTCTTTGCAGACCCCCGTGCAAGCTTTAGAACAAGATTTTGGATGGTTTCTTTCCTGGCAGAGTTTCTCCTTGCAAGATATGGTGGAAAAGCTTTTTACTGAGTGTAGAGCGGCAAGACACGCAGAAGACGCAGATACGCAGCTCTCCGAAGCTAAGTGCCGGTCCCGGGCTTCTTTCGGCACAAACCGCTCTCAGGAGCTCCCTGCGCTCGCCACAATGCTGTGTGTGCGAAGAAGCCGCTTCTTCGCCTCCGGGAGAATCGGCGAGCGGCAGCTTCCCAAAGGCGAAGATGCAAGCTGCAGCACACAGGCACAGTGTGGGCAGCCTTCAGACTTAGAGAAAACAGTACTTTACCACTCTCCTGCCTTTTCCATGGTTATTCTATTGGAAAAGAACGAGTTTTGGACAACTACCTTTCATTCTTGCCAAACTCTTTGCAGACCCCCGTGCAAGCTTTAGAACAAGATTTTGGATGTTTTCTTTCCTGGCAGAGTTTCTCCTTGCAAGATATGGTGGAAAAGCTTTTTGCTGAGTGTAGAGCGGCAAGACACGCAGAAGACGCAGATACGCAGCTCTCCGAAGCTAAGTGCCGGTCCCGGGCTTCTTTCGGCACAAACCGCTCTCAGGAGCTCCCTGCGCTCGCCACAATGCTCTGTGTGCGAAGAAGCCGCTTCTTCGCCTCCGGGAGAATCGGCGAGCGGCAGCTTCCCAAAGGCGAAGATGCAAGCTGCACCACACGGGCACAGTGTGGGCAGCCTTCAGACTTAGAGAAAACAGTACTTTACCACTCTCCTGCCTTTTCCATGGTTATTCTATTGGAAAAGAACGAGTTTTGGACAACTACCTTTCATTCTTGCCAAACTCTTTGCAGACCCCCGTGCAAGCTTTAGAACAAGATTTTGGATGTTTTCTTTCCTGGCAGAGTTTCTCCTTGCAAGATATGGTGGAAAAGCTTTTTGCTGAGTGTAGAGCGGCAAGACACGCAGAAGACGCAGATACGCAGCTCTCCGAAGCTAAGTGCCGGTCCCGGGCTTCTTTCGGCACAAACCGCTCTCAGGAGCTCCCTGCGCTCGCCACAATGCTCTGTGTGCGAAGAAGCCGCTTCTTCGCCTCCGGGAGAATCGGCGAGCGGCAGCTTCCCAAAGGCGAAGATGCAAGCTGCAGCACACAGGCACAGTGTGGGCAGCCTTCAGACTTAGAGAAAACAGTACTTTACCACTCTCCTGCCTTTTCCATGGTTATTCTATTGGAAAAGAACGAGTTTTGGACAACTACCTTTCATTCTTGCCAAACGCTTTGCAGACCCCCGTGCAAGCTTTAGAAGAAGATTTTGGATGTTTTCTTTCCTGGCAGAGTTTCTCCTTGCAAGATATGGTGGAAAAGCTTTTTGCTGAGTGTAGAGCGGCAAGACACGCAGAAGACGCAGATACGCAGCTCTCCGAAGCTAAGTGCCGGTCCCGGGCTTCTTTCGGCACAAACCGCTCTCAGGAGCTCCCTGCGCTCGCCACAATGCTCTGTGTGCGAAGAAGCCGCTTCTTCGCCTCCGGGAGAATCGGCGAGCGGCAGCTTCCCAAAGGCGAAGATGCAAGCTGCAGCACGCAGGCACAGTGTGGGCAGCCTTCAGACTTAGAGAAAACAGTACTTTACCACTCTCCTGCCTTTTCCATGGTTATTCTATTGGAAAAGAACGAGTTTTGGACAACTACCTTTCATTCTTGCCAAACGCTTTGCAGACCCCCGTGCAAGCTTTAGAACAAGATTTTGGATGTTTTCTTTCCTGGCAGAGTTTCTCCTTGCAAGATATGGTGGAAAAGCTTTTTGCTGAGTGTAGAGCGGCAAGACACGCAGAAGACGCAGATACGCAGCTCTCCGAAGCTAAGTGCCGGTCCCGGGCTTCTTTCGGCACAAACCGCTCTCAGGAGCTCCCTGCGCTCGCCACAATGCTCTGTGTGTGAAGAAGCCGCTTCTTCGCCTCCGGGAGAATCGGCGAGCGGCAGCTTCCCAAAGGCGAAGATGCAAGCTGCAGCACACAGGCACAGTGTGGGCAGCCTTCAGACTTAGAGAAAACAGTACTTTACCACTCTCCTGCCTTTTCCATGGTTATTCTATTGGAAAAGAACGAGTTTTGGACAACTACCTTTCATTCTTGCCAAACTCTTTGCAGACCCCCGTGCAAGCTTTAGAACAAGATTTTGGATGTTTTCTTTCCTGGCAGAGTTTCTCCTTGCAAGATATGGTGGAAAAGCTTTTTGCTGAGTGTAGAGCGGCAAGACACGCAGAAGACGCAGATACGCAGCTCTCCGAAGCTAAGTGCCGGTCCCGGGCTTCTTTCGGCACAAACCGCTCTCAGGAGCTCCCTGCGCTCGCCACAATGCTCTGTGTGCGAAGAAGCCGCTTCTTCGCCTCCTGGAGAATCGGCGAGCGGCAGCTTCCCAAAGGCGAAGATGCAAGCTGCAGCACGCAGGCACAGTGTGGGCAGCCTTCAGACTTAGAGAAAACAGTACTTTACCACTCTCCTGCCTTTTTCATGGTTATTCTATTGGAAAAGAACGAGTTTTGGACAACTACCTTTCATTCTTGCCAAACTCTTTGCAGACCCCCGTGCAAGCTTTAGAAGAAGATTTTGGATGTTTTCTTTCCTGGCAGAGTTTCTCCTTGCAAGATATGGTGGAAAAGCTTTTTGCTGAGTGTAGAGCGGCAAGACACGCAGAAGACGCAGATACGCAGCTCTCCGAAGCTAAGTGCCGGTCCCGGGCTTCTTTCGGCACAAACCGCTCTCAGGAGCTCCCTGCGCTCGCCACAATGCTCTGTGTGCGAAGAAGCCGCTTCTTCGCCTCCGGGAGAATCGGCGAGCGGCAGCTTCCCAAAGGCGAAGATGCAAGCTGCAGCACACAGGCACAGTGTGGGCAGCCTTCAGACTTAGAGAAAACAGTACTTTACCACTCTCCTGCCTTTTCCATGGTTATTCTATTGGAAAAGAACGAGTTTTGGACAACTACCTTTCATTCTTGCCAAACGCTTTGCAGACCCCCGTGCAAGCTTTAGAAGAAGATTTTGGATGTTTTCTTTCCTGGCAGAGTTTCTCCTTGCAAGATATGGTGGAAAAGCTTTTTGCTGAGTGTAGAGCGGCAAGACACGCAGAAGACGCAGATACGCAGCTCTCCGAAGCTAAGTGCCGGTCCCGGGCTTCTTTCGGCACAAACCGCTCTCAGGAGCTCCCTGCGCTCGCCACAATGCTCTGTGTGCGAAGAAGCCGCTTCTTCGCCTCCGGGAGAATCGGCGAGCGGCAGCTTCCCAAAGGCGAAGATGCAAGCTGCAGCACGCAGGCACAGTGTGGGCAGCCTTCAGACTTAGAGAAAACAGTACTTTACCACTCTCCTGCCTTTTCCATGGTTATTCTATTGGAAAAGAACGAGTTTTGGACAACTACCTTTCATTCTTGCCAAACGCTTTGCAGACCCCCGTGCAAGCTTTAGAACAAGATTTTGGATGTTTTCTTTCCTGGCAGAGTTTCTCCTTGCAAGATATGGTGGAAAAGCTTTTTGCTGAGTGTAGAGCGGCAAGACACGCAGAAGACGCAGATACGCAGCTCTCCGAAGCTAAGTGCCGGTCCCGGGCTTCTTTCGGCACAAACCGCTCTCAGGAGCTCCCTGCGCTCGCCACAATGCTCTGTGTGCGAAGAAGCCGCTTCTTCGCCTCCGGGAGAATCGGCGAGCGGCAGCTTCCCAAAGGCGAAGATGCAAGCTGCAGCACACAGGCACAGTGTGGGCAGCCTTCAGACTTAGAGAAAACAGTACTTTACCACTCTCCTGCCTTTTCCATGGTTATTCTATTGGAAAAGAACGAGTTTTGGACAACTACCTTTCATTCTTGCCAAACTCTTTGCAGACCCCCGTGCAAGCTTTAGAACAAGATTTTGGATGTTTTCTTTCCTGGCAGAGTTTCTCCTTGCAAGATATGGTGGAAAAGCTTTTTGCTGAGTGTAGAGTGGCAAGACACGCAGAAGACGCAGATACGCAGCTCTCCGAAGCTAAGTGCCGGTCCCGGGCTTCTTTCGGCACAAACCGCTCTCAGGAGCTCCCTGCGCTCGCCACAATGCTCTGTGTGCGAAGAAGCCGCTTCTTCGCCTGCGGGAGAATCGGCGAGCGGCAGCTTCCCAAAGGCGAAGATGCAAGCTGCAGCACACAGGCACAGTGTGGGCAGCCTTCAGACTTAGAGAAAACAGTACTTTACCACTCTCCTGCCTTTTCCATGGTTATTCTATTGGAAAAGAACGAGTTTTGGACAACTACCTTTCATTCTTGCCAAACTCTTTGCAGACCCCCGTGCAAGCTTTAGAACAAGATTTTGGATGTTTTCTTTCCTGGCAGAGTTTCTCCTTGCAAGATATGGTGGAAAAGCTTTTTGCTGAGTGTAGAGCGGCAAGACACGCAGAAGACGCAGATACGCAGCTCTCCGAAGCTAAGTGCCGGTCCCGGGCTTCTTTCGGCACAAACCGCTCTCAGGAGCTCCCTGCGCTCGCCACAATGCTCTGTGTGCGAAGAAGCCGCTTCTTCGCCTCCGGGAGAATCGGCGAGCGGCAGCTTCCCAAAGGCGAAGATGCAAGCTGCAGCACGCAGGCACAGTGTGGGCAGCCTTCAGACTTAGAGAAAACAGTACTTTACCACTCTCCTGCCTTTTCCATGGTTATTCTATTGGAAAAGAACGAGTTTTGGACAACTACCTTTCATTCTTGCCAAACGCTTTGCAGACCCCCTTGCAAGCTTTAGAACAAGATTTTGGATGTTTTCTTTCCTGGCAGAGTTTCTCCTTGCAAGATATGGTGGAAAAGCTTTTTGCTGAGTGTAGAGCGGCAAGACACGCAGAAGACGCAGATACGCAGCTCTCCGAAGCTAAGTGCCGGTCCCGGGCTTCTTTCGGCACAAACCGCTCTCAGGAGCTCCCTGCGCTCGCCACAATGCTCTGTGTGCGAAGAAGCCGCTTCTTCGCCTCCGGGAGAATCGGCGAGCGGCAGCTTCCCAAAGGCGAAGATGCAAGCTGCAGCACACAGGCACAGTGTGGGCAGCCTTCAGACTTAGAGAAAACAGTACTTTACCACTCTCCTGCCTTTTCCATGGTTATTCTATTGGAAAAGAACGAGTTTTGGACAACTACCTTTCATTCTTGCCAAACGCTTTGCAGACCCCCGTGCAAGCTTTAGAACAAGATTTTGGATGTTTTCTTTCCTGGCAGAGTTTCTCCTTGCAAGATATGGTGGAAAAGCTTTTTGCTGAGTGTAGAGCGGCAAGACACGCAGAAGACGCAGATACGCAGCTCTCCGAAGCTAAGTGCCGGTCCCGGGCTTCTTTCGGCACAAACCGCTCTCAGGAGCTCCCTGCGCTCGCCACAATGCTCTGTGTGCGAAGAAGCCGCTTCTTCGCCTCCTGGAGAATCGGCGAGCGGCAGCTTCCCAAAGGCGAAGATGCAAGCTGCAGCACACAGGCACAGTGTGGGCAGCCTTCAAACTTAGAGAAAACAGTACTTTACCACTCTCCTGCCTTTTCCATGGTTATTCTATTGGAAAAGAACGAGTTTTGGACAACTACCTTACATTCTTGCCAAACTCTTTGCAGACCCCCGTGCAAGCTTTAGAACAAGATTTTGGATGTTTTCTTTCCTGGCAGAGTTTCTCCTTGCAATATATAGTGGAAAAGCTTTTTACTGAGTGTAGAGCGGCAAGACACGCAGAAGACGCAGATACGCAGCTCTCCGAAGCTAAGTGCCGGTCCCGGGCTTCTTTCGGCACAAACCGCTCTCAGGAGCTCCCTGCGCTCGCCACAATGCTCTGTGTGCGAAGAAGCCGCTTCTTCGCCTCCGGGAGAATCGGCGAGCGGCAGCTTCCCAAAGGCGAAGATGCAAGCTGCAGCACGCAGGCACAGTGTGGGCAGCCTTCAGACTTAGAGAAAACAGTACTTTACCACTCTCCTGCCTTTTCCATGGTTATTCTATTGGAAAAGAACGAGTTTTGGACAACTACCTTTCATTCTTGCCAAACGCTTTGCAGACCCCCTTGCAAGCTTTAGAACAAGATTTTGGATGTTTTCTTTCCTGGCAGAGTTTCTCCTTGCAAGATATGGTGGAAAAGCTTTTTGCTGAGTGTAGAGCGGCAAGACACGCAGAAGACGCAGATACGCAGCTCTCCGAAGCTAAGTGCCGGTCCCGGGCTTCTTTCGGCACAAACCGCTCTCAGGAGCTCCCTGCGCTCGCCACAATGCTCTGTGTGCGAAGAAGCCGCTTCTTCGCCTCCGGGAGAATCGGCGAGCGGCAGCTTCCCAAAGGCGAAGATGCAAGCTGCAGCACACAGGCACAGTGTGGGCAGCCTTCAGACTTAGAGAAAACAGTACTTTACCACTCTCCTGCCTTTTCCATGGTTATTCTATTGGAAAAGAACGAGTTTTGGACAACTACCTTTCATTCTTGCCAAACTCTTTGCAGACCCCCGTGCAAGCTTTAGAAGAAGATTTTGGATGTTTTCTTTCCTGGCAGAGTTTCTCCTTGCAAGATATGGTGGAAAAGCTTTTTGCTGAGTGTAGAGCGGCAAGACACGCAGAAGACGCAGATACGCAGCTCTCCGAAGCTAAGTGCCGGTCCCGGGCTTCTTTCGGCACAAACCGCTCTCAGGAGCTCCCTGCGCTCGCCACAATGCTCTGTGTGCGAAGAAGCCGCTTCTTCGCCTCCGGGAGAATCGGCGAGCGGCAGCTTCCCAAAGGCGAAGATGCAAGCTGCAGCACACAGGCACAGTGTGGGCAGCCTTCAGACTTCGAGAAAACAGTACTTTACCACTCTCCTGCCTTTTCCATGGTTATTCTATTGGAAAAGAACGAGTTTTGGACAACTACCTTTCATTCTTGCCAAACGCTTTGCAGACCCCCTTGCAAGCTTTAGAACAAGATTTTGGATGTTTTCTTTCCTGGCAGAGTTTCTCCTTGCAAGATATGGTGGAAAAGCTTTTTGCTGAGTGTAGAGCGGCAAGACACGCAGAAGACGCAGATACGCAGCTCTCCGAAGCTAAGTGCCGGTCCCGGGCTTCTTTCGGCACAAACCGCTCTCAGGAGCTCCCTGCGCTCGCCACAATGCTCTGTGTGCGAAGAAGCCGCTTCTTCGCCTCCGGGAGAATCGGCGAGCGGCAGCTTCCCAAAGGCGAAGATGCAAGCTGCAGCACACAGGCACAGTGTGGGCAGCCTTCAGACTTAGAGAAAACAGTACTTTACCACTCTCCTGCCTTTTCCATGGTTATTCTATTGGAAAAGAACGAGTTTTGGACAACTACCTTTCATTCTTGCCAAACTCTTTGCAGACCCCCGTGCAAGCTTTAGAACAAGATTTTGGATGTTTTCTTTCCTGGCAGAGTTTCTCCTTGCAAGATATGGTGGAAAAGCTTTTTGCTGAGTGTAGAGCGGCAAGACACGCAGAAGACGCAGATACGCAGCTCTCCGAAGCTAAGTGCCGGTCCCGGGCTTCTTTCGGCACAAACCGCTCTCAGGAGCTCCCTGCGCTCGCCACAATGCTCTGTGTGCGAAGAAGCCGCTTCTTCGCCTCCGGGAGAATCGGCGAGCGGCAGCTTCCCAAAGGCGAAGATGCAAGCTGCAGCACACAGGCACAGTGTGGGCAGCCTTCAGACTTAGAGAAAACAGTACTTTACCACTCTCCTGCCTTTTCCATGGTTATTCTATTGGAAAAGAACGAGTTTTGGACAACTACCTTTCATTCTTGCCAAACGCTTTGCAGACCCCCTTGCAAGCTTTAGAACAAGATTTTGGATGTTTTCTTTCCTGGCAGAGTTTCTCCTTGCAAGATATGGTGGAAAAGCTTTTTGCTGAGTGTAGAGCGGCAAGACACGCAGAAGACGCAGATACGCAGCTCTCCGAAGCTAAGTGCCGGTCCCGGGCTTCTTTCGGCACAAACCGCTCTCAGGAGCTCCCTGCGCTCGCCACAATGCTCTGTGTGCGAAGAAGCCGCTTCTTCGCCTCCGGGAGAATCGGCGAGCGGCAGCTTCCCAAAGGCGAAGATGCAAGCTGCAGCACACAGGCACAGTGTGGGCAGCCTTCAGACTTAGAGAAAACAGTACTTTACCACTCTCCTGCCTTTTCCATGGTTATTCTATTGGAAAAGAACGAGTTTTGGACAACTACCTTTCATTCTTGCCAAACTCTTTGCAGACCCCCGTGCAAGCTTTAGAACAAGATTTTGGATGTTTTCTTTCCTGGCAGAGTTTCTCCTTGCAAGATATGGTGGAAAAGCTTTTTGCTGAGTGTAGAGCGGCAAGACACGCAGAAGACGCAGATACGCAGCTCTCCGAAGCTAAGTGCCGGTCCCGGGCTTCTTTCGGCACAAACCGCTCTCAGGAGCTCCCTGCGCTCGCCACAATGCTCTGTGTGCGAAGAAGCCGCTTCTTCGCCTCCGGGAGAATCGGCGAGCGGCAGCTTCCCAAAGGCGAAGATGCAAGCTGCAGCACGCAGGCACAGTGTGGGCAGCCTTCAGACTTAGAGAAAACAGTACTTTACCACTCTCCTGCCTTTTCCATGGTTATTCTATTGGAAAAGAACGAGTTTTGGACAACTACCTTACATTCTTGCCAAACTCTTTGCAGACCCCCGTGCAAGCTTTAGAACAAGATTTTGGATGTTTTCTTTCCTGGCAGAGTTTCTCCTTGCAATATATAGTGGAAAAGCTTTTTGCTGAGTGTAGAGCGGCAAGACACGCAGAAGACGCAGATACGCAGCTCTCCGAAGCTAAGTGCCGGTCCCGGGCTTCTTTCGGCACAAACCGCTCTCAGGAGCTCCCCGCGCTCGCCACAATGCTCTGTGTGCGAAGAAGCCGCTTCTTCGCCTCCGGGAGAATCGGCGAGCGGCAGCTTCCCAAAGGCGAAGATGCAAGCTGCAGCACACAGGCACAGTGTGGGCAGCCTTCAGACTTCGAGAAAACAGTACTTTACCACTCTCCTGCCTTTTCCATGGTTATTCTATTGGAAAAGAACGAGTTTTGGACAACTACCTTTCATTCTTGCCAAACTCTTTGCAGACCCCCGTGCAAGCTTTAGAACAAGATTTTGGATGTTTTCTTTCCTGGCAGAGTTTCTCCTTGCAAGATATGGTGGAAAAGCTTTTTGCTGAGTGTAGAGCGGCAAGACACGCAGAAGACGCAGATACGCAGCTCTCCGAAGCTAAGTGCCGGTCCCGGGCTTCTTTCGGCACAAACCGCTCTCAGGAGCTCCCTGCGCTCGCCACAATGCTCTGTGTGCGAAGAAGCCGCTTCTTCGCCTCCGGGAGAATCGGCGAGCGGCAGCTTCCCAAAGGCGAAGATGCAAGCTGCAGCACACAGGCACAGTGTGGGCAGCCTTCAGACTTAGAGAAAACAGTACTTTACCACTCTCCTGCCTTTTCCATGGTTATTCTATTGGAAAAGAACGAGTTTTGGACAACTACCTTTCATTCTTGCCAAACTCTTTGCAGACCCCCGTGCAAGCTTTAGAACAAGATTTTGGATGTTTTCTTTCCTGGCAGAGTTTCTCCTTGCAAGATATGGTGGAAAAGCTTTTTGCTGAGTGTAGAGCGGCAAGACACGCAGAAGACGCAGATACGCAGCTCTCCGAAGCTAAGTGCCGGTCCCGGGCTTCTTTCGGCACAAACCGCTCTCAGGAGCTCCCTGCGCTCGCCACAATGCTCTGTGTGCGAAGAAGCCGCTTCTTCGCCTCCGGGAGAATCGGCGAGCGGCAGCTTCCCAAAGGCGAAGATGCAAGCTGCAGCACACAGGCACAGTGTGGGCAGCCTTCAGACTTAGAGAAAACAGTACTTTACCACTCTCCTGCCTTTTCCATGGTTATTCTATTGGAAAAGAACGAGTTTTGGACAACTACCTTTCATTCTTGCCAAACTCTTTGCAGACCCCCGTGCAAGCTTTAGAAGAAGATTTTGGATGTTTTCTTTCCTGGCAGAGTTTCTCCTTGCAAGATATGGTGGAAAAGCTTTTTGCTGAGTGTAGAGCGGCAAGACACGCAGAAGACGCAGATACGCAGCTCTCCGAAGCTAAGTGCCGGTCCCGGGCTTCTTTCGGCACAAACCGCTCTCAGGAGCTCCCTGCGCTCGCCACAATGCTCTGTGTGCGAAGAAGCCGCTTCTTCGCCTCCGGGAGAATCGGCGAGCGGCAGCTTCCCAAAAGCGAAGATGCAAGCTGCAGCACGCAGGCACAGTGTGGGCAGCCTTCAGACTTAGAGAAAACAGTACTTTACCACTCTCCTGCCTTTTCCATGGTTATTCTATTGGAAAAGAACGAGTTTTGGACAACTACCTTTCATTCTTGCCAAACGCTTTGCAGACCCCCTTGCAAGCTTTAGAACAAGATTTTGGATGTTTTCTTTCCTGGCAGAGTTTCTCCTTGCAAGATATGGTGGAAAAGCTTTTTGCTGAGTGTAGAGCGGCAAGACACGCAGAAGACGCAGATACGCAGCTCTCCGAAGCTAAGTGCCGGTCCCGGGCTTCTTTCGGCACAAACCGCTCTCAGGAGCTCCCTGCGCTCGCCACAATGCTCTGTGTGCGAAGAAGCCGCTTCTTCGCCTGCGGGAGAATCGGCGAGCGGCAGCTTCCCAAAGGCGAAGATGCAAGCTGCAGCACGCAGGCACAGTGTGGGCAGCCTTCAGACTTAGAGAAAACAGTACTTTACCACTCTCCTGCCTTTTCCATGGTTATTCTATTGGAAAAGAACGAGTTTTGGACAACTACCTTTCATTCTTGCCAAACTCTTTGCAGACCCCCGTGCAAGCTTTAGAACAAGATTTTGGATGTTTTCTTTCCTGGCAGAGTTTCTCCTTGCAAGATATGGTGGAAAAGCTTTTTGCTGAGTGTAGAGCGGCAAGACACGCAGAAGACGCAGATACGCAGCTCTCCGAAGCTAAGTGCCGGTCCCGGGCTTCTTTCGGCACAAACCGCTCTCAGGAGCTCCCTGCGCTCGCCACAATGCTCTGTGTGCGAAGAAGCCGCTTCTTCGCCTCCGGGAGAATCGGCGAGCGGCAGCTTCCCAAAGGCGAAGATGCAAGCTGCAGCACACAGGCACTGTGTGGGCAGCCTTCAGACTTAGAGAAAACAGTACTTTACCACTCTCCTGCCTTTTCCATGGTTATTCTATTGGAAAAGAACGAGTTTTGGACAACTACCTTTCATTCTTGCCAAACTCTTTGCAGACCCCCGTGCAAGCTTTAGAACAAGATTTTGGATGTTTTCTTTCCTGGCAGAGTTTCTCCTTGCAAGATATGGTGGAAAAGCTTTTTGCTGAGTGTAGAGCGGCAAGACACGCAGAAGACGCAGATACGCAGCTCTCCGAAGCTAAGTGCCGGTCCCGGGCTTCTTTCGGCACAAACCGCTCTCAGGAGCTCCCTGCGCTCGCCACAATGCTCTGTGTGCGAAGAAGCCGCTTCTTCGCCTCCTGGAGAATCGGCGAGCGGCAGCTTCCCAAAGGCGAAGATGCAAGCTGCAGCACGCAGGCACAGTGTGGGCAGCCTTCAGACTTAGAGAAAACAGTACTTTACCACTCTCCTGCCTTTTTCATGGTTATTCTATTGGAAAAGAACGAGTTTTGGACAACTACCTTTCATTCTTGCCAAACTCTTTGCAGACCCCCGTGCAAGCTTTAGAACAAGATTTTGGATGTTTTCTTTCCTGGCAGAGTTTCTCCTTGCAAGATATGGTGGAAAAGCTTTTTGCTGAGTGTAGAGCGGCAAGACACGCAGAAGACGCAGATACGCAGCTCTCCGAAGCTAAGTGCCGGTCCCGGGCTTCTTTCGGCACAAACCGCTCTCAGGAGCTCCCTGCGCTCGCCACAATGCTCTGTGTGCGAAGAAGCAGCTTCTTCGCCTCCTGGAGAATCGGCGAGCGGCAGCTTCCCAAAGGCGAAGATGCAAGCTGCAGCACACAGGCACAGTGTGGGCAGCCTTCAGACTTAGAGAAAACAGTACTTTACCACTCTCCTGCCTTTTCCATGGTTATTCTATTGGAAAAGAACGAGTTTTGGACAACTACCTTTCATTCTTGCCAAACGCTTTGCAGACCCCCGTGCAAGCTTTAGAACAAGATTTTGGATGTTTTCTTTCCTGGCAGAGTTTCTCCTTGCAAGATATGGTGGAAAAGCTTTTTGCTGAGTGTAGAGCGGCAAGACACGCAGAAGACGCAGATACGCAGCTCTCCGAAGCTAAGTGCCGGTCCCGGGCTTCTTTCGGCACAAACCGCTCTCAGCAGCTCCCTGCGCTCGCCACAATGCTCTGTGTGCGAAGAAGCTGCTTCTTCGCCTCCGGGAGAATCAGCGAGCGGCAGCTTCCCAAAGGCGAAGATGCAAGCTGCAGCACACAGGCACAGTGTGGGCAGCCTTCAGACTTAGAGAAAACAGTACTTTACCACTCTCCTGCCTTTTCCATGATTATTCTATTGGAAAAGAACGAGTTTTGGACAACTACCTTTCATTCTTGCCAAACGCTTTGCAGACCCCCGTGCAAGCTTTAGAACAAGATTTTGGATGTTTTCTTTCCTGGCAGAGTTTCTCCTTGCAAGATATGGTGGAAAAGCTTTTTGCTGAGTGTAGAGCGGCAAGACACGCAGAAGACGCAGATACGCAGCTCTCCGAAGCTAAGTGCCGGTCCCGGGCTTCTTTCGGCACAAACCGCTCTCAGGAGCTCCCTGCGCTCGCCACAATGCTCTGTGTGCGAAGAAGCCGCTTCTTCGCCTCCGGGAGAATCGGCGAGCGGCAGCTTCCCAAAGGCGAAGATGCAAGCTGCAGCACACAGGCACAGTGTGGGCAGCCTTCAGACTTAGAGAAAACAGTACTTTACCACTCTCCTGCCTTTTCCATGGTTATTCTATTGGAAAAGAACGAGTTTTGGACAACTACCTTTCATTCTTGCCAAACTCTTTGCAGACCCCCGTGCAAGCTTTAGAACAAGATTTTGGATGTTTTCTTTCCTGGCAGAGTTTCTCCTTGCAAGATATGGTGGAAAAGCTTTTTGCTGAGTGTAGAGCGGCAAGACACGCAGAAGACGCAGATCCGCAGCTCTCCGAAGCTAAGTGCCGGTCCCGGGCTTCTTTCGGCACAAACCGCTCTCAGGAGCTCCCTGCGCTCGCCACAATGCTCTGTGTGCGAAGAAGCCGCTTCTTCGCCTCCGGGAGAATCGGCGAGCGGCAGCTTCCCAAAGGCGAAGATGCAAGCTGCAGCACACAGGCACAGTGTGGGCAGCCTTCAGACTTAGAGAAAACAGTACTTTACCACTCTCCTGCCTTTTCCATGGTTATTCTATTGGAAAAGAACGAGTTTTGGACAACTACCTTTCATTCTTGCCAAACTCTTTGCAGACCCCCGTGCAAGCTTTAGAACAAGATTTTGGATGTTTTCTTTCCTGGCAGAGTTTCTCCTTGCAAGATATGGTGGAAAAGCTTTTTGCTGAGTGTAGAGCGGCAAGACACGCAGAAGACGCAGATACGCAGCTCTCCGAAGCTAAGTGCCGGTCCCGGGCTTCTTTCGGCACAAACCGCTCTCAGGAGCTCCCTGCGCTCGCCACAATGCTCTGTGTGCGAAGAAGCAGCTTCTTCGCCTCCTGGAGAATCGGCGAGCGGCAGCTTCCCAAAGGCGAAGATGCAAGCTGCAGCACACAGGCACAGTGTGGGCAGCCTTCAGACTTAGAGAAAACAGTACTTTACCACTCTCCTGCCTTTTCCATGGTTATTCTATTGGAAAAGAACGAGTTTTTGACAACTACCTTTCATTCTTGCCAAACGCTTTGCAGACCCCCGTGCAAGCTTTAGAACAAGATTTTGGATGTTTTCTTTCCTGGCAGAGTTTCTCCTTGCAAGATATGGTGGAAAAGCTTTTTGCTGAGTGTAGAGCGGCAAGACACGCAGAAGACGCAGATACGCAGCTCTCCGAAGCTAAGTGCCGGTCCCGGGCTTCTTTCGGCACAAACCGCTCTCAGGAGCTCCCTGCGCTCGCCACAATGCTCTGTGTGCGAAGAAGCCGCTTCTTCGCCTCCGGGAGAATCGGCGAGCGGCAGCTTCCCAAAGGCGAAGATGCAAGCTGCAGCACACAGGCACAGTGTGGGCAGCCTTCAGACTTAGAGAAAACAGTACTTTACCACTCTCCTGCCTTTTCCATGGTTATTCTATTGGAAAAGAACGAGTTTTGGACAACTACCTTTCATTCTTGCCAAACTCTTTGCAGACCCCCGTGCAAGCTTTAGAACAAGATTTTGGATGTTTTCTTTCCTGGCAGAGTTTCTCCTTGCAAGATATGGTGGAAAAGCTTTTTGCTGAGTGTAGAGCGGCAAGACACGCAGAAGACGCAGATACGCAGCTCTCCGAAGCTAAGTGCCGGTCCCGGGCTTCTTTCGGCACAAACCGCTCTCAGGAGCTCCCTGCGCTCGCCACAATGCTCTGTGTGCGAAGAAGCCGCTTCTTCGCCTCCGGGAGAATCGGCGAGCGGCAGCTTCCCAAAGGCGAAGATGCAAGCTGCAGCACACAGGCACAGTGTGGGCAGCCTTCAGACTTAGAGAAAACAGTACTTTACCACTCTCCTGCCTTTTCCATGGTTATTCTATTGGAAAAGAACGAATTTTGGACAACTACCTTTCATTCTTGCCAAACTCTTTGCAGACCCCCGTGCAAGCTTTAGAAGAAGATTTTGGATGTTTTCTTTCCTGGCAGAGTTTCTCCTTGCAAGATATGGTGGAAAAGCTTTTTGCTGAGTGTAGAGCGGCAAGACACGCAGAAGACGCAGATACGCAGCTCTCCGAAGCTAAGTGCCGGGCCCGGGCTTCTTTCGGCACAAACCGCTCTCAGGAGCTCCCTGCGCTCGCCACAATGCTCTGTGTGCGAAGAAGCCGCTTCTTCGCCTCCGGGAGAATCGGCGAGCGGCAGCTTCCCAAAGGCGAAGATGCAAGCTGCAGCACGCAGGCACAGTGTGGGCAGCCTTCAGACTTAGAGAAAACAGTACTTTACCACTCTCCTGCCTTTTCCATGGTTATTCTATTGGAAAAGAACGAGTTTTGGACAACTACCTTTCATTCTTGCCAAACGCTTTGCAGACCCCCTTGCAAGCTTTAGAACAAGATTTTGGATGTTTTCTTTCCTGGCAGAGTTTCTCCTTGCAAGATATGGTGGAAAAGCTTTTTGCTGAGTGTAGAGCGGCAAGACACGCAGAAGACGCAGATACGCAGCTCTCCGAAGCTAAGTGCCGGTCCCGGGCTTCTTTCGGCACAAACCGCTCTCAGGAGCTCCCTGCGCTCGCCACAATGCTCTGTGTGCGAAGAAACCGCTTCTTCGCCTCCGGGAGAATCGGCGAGCGGCAGCTTCCCAAAGGCGAAGATGCAAGCTGCAGCACACAGGCACAGTGTGGGCAGCCTTCAGACTTAGAGAAAACAGTACTTTACCACTCTCCTGCCTTTTCCATGGTTATTCTATTGGAAAAGAACGAGTTTTGGACAACTACCTTTCATTCTTGCCAAACTCTTTGCAGACCTCCGTGCAAGCTTTAGAACAAGATTTTGGATGTTTTCTTTCCTGGCAGAGTTTCTCCTTGCAAGATATGGTGGAAAAGCTTTTTGCTGAGTGTAGAGCGGCAAGACACGCAGAAGACGCAGATACGCAGCTCTCCGAAGCTAAGTGCCGGTCCCGGGCTTCTTTCGGCACAAACCGCTCTCAGGAGCTCCCTGCGCTCGCCACAATGCTCTGTGTGCGAAGAAGCCGCTTCTTCGCCTCCGGGAGAATCGGCGAGCGGCAGCTTCCCAAAGGCGAAGATGCAAGCTGCAGCACACAGGCACAGTGTGGGCAGCCTTCAAACTTAGAGAAAACAGTACTTTACCACTCTCCTGCCTTTTCCATGGTTATTCTATTGGAAAAGAACGAGTTTTGGACAACTACCTTTCATTCTTGCCAAACGCTTTGCAGACCCCCGTGCAAGCTTTAGAACAAGATTTTGGATGTTTTCTTTCCTGGCAGAGTTTCTCCTTGCAAGATATGGTGGAAAAGCTTTTTGCTGAGTGTAGAGCGGCAAGACACGCAGAAGACGCAGATACGCAGCTCTCCGAAGCTAAGTGCCGGTCCCGGGCTTCTTTCGGCACAAACCGCTCTCAGGAGCTCCCTGCGCTCGCCACAATGCTCTGTGTGCGAAGAAGCCGCTTCTTCGCCTCCGGGAGAATCGGCGAGCGGCAGCTTCCCAAAGGCGAAGATGCAAGCTGCAGCACACAGGCACAGTGTGGGCAGCCTTCAAACTTAGAGAAAACAGTACTTTACCACTCTCCTGCCTTTTCCATGGTTATTCTATTGGAAAAGAACGAGTTTTGGACAACTACCTTTCATTCTTGCCAAACTCTTTGCAGACCCCCGTGCAAGCTTTAGAACAAGATTTTGGATGTTTTCTTTCCTGGCAGAGTTTCTCCTTGCAAGATATGGTGGAAAAGCTTTTTGCTGAGTGTAGAGCGGCAAGACACGCAGAAGACGCAGATACGCAGCTCTCCGAAGCTAAGTGCCGGTCCCGGGCTTCTTTCGGCACAAACCGCTCTCAGGAGCTCCCTGCGCTCGCCACAATGCTCTGTGTGCGAAGAAGCCGCTTCTTCGCCTCCGGGAGAATCGGCGAGCGGCAGCTTCCCAAAGGCGAAGATGCAAGCTGCAGCACGCAGGCACAGTGTGGGCAGCCTTCAGACTTAGAGAAAACAGTACTTTACCACTCTCCTGCCTTTTCCATGGTTATTCTATTGGAAAAGAACGAGTTTTGGACAACTACCTTTCATTCTTGCCAAACGCTTTGCAGACCCCCTTGCAAGCTTTAGAACAAGATTTTGGATGTTTTCTTTCCTGGCAGAGTTTCTCCTTGCAAGATATGGTGGAAAAGCTTTTTGCTGAGTGTAGAGCGGCAAGACACGCAGAAGACGCAGATACGCAGCTCTCCGAAGCTAAGTGCCGGTCCCGGGCTTCTTTCGGCACAAACCGCTCTCAGGAGCTCCCTGCGCTCGCCACAATGCTCTGTGTGCGAAGAAGCCGCTTCTTCGCCTCCGGGAGAATCGGCGAGCGGCAGCTTCCCAAAGGCGAAGATGCAAGCTGCAGCACGCAGGCACAGTGTGGGCAGCCTTCAGACTTAGAGAAAACAGTACTTTACCACTCTCCTGCCTTTTCCATGGTTATTCTATTGGAAAAGAACGAGTTTTGGACAACTACCTTTCATTCTTGCCAAACTCTTTCCAGACCCCCGTGCAAGCTTTAGAACAAGATTTTGGATGTTTTCTTTCCTGGCAGAGTTTCTCCTTGCAAGATATGGTGGAAAAGCTTTTTGCTGAGTGTAGAGCGGCAAGACACGCAGAAGACGCAGATACGCAGCTCTCCGAAGCTAAGTGCCGGTCCCGGGCTTCTTTCGGCACAAACCGCTCTCAGGAGCTCCCTGCGCTCGCCACAATGCTCTGTGTGCGAAGAAGCCGCTTCTTCGCCTCCGGGAGAATCGGCGAGCGGCAGCTTCCCAAAGGCGAAGATGCAAGCTGCAGCACGCAGGCACAGTGTGGGCAGCCTTCAGACTTAGAGAAAACAGTACTTTACCACTCTCCTGCCTTTTCCATGGTTATTCTATTGGAAAAGAACGAGTTTTGGACAACTACCTTTCATTCTTGCCAAACTCTTTGCAGACCCCCGTGCAAGCTTTAGAACAAGATTTTGGATGTTTTCTTTCCTGGCAGAGTTTCTCCTTGCAAGATATGGTGGAAAAGCTTTTTGCTGAGTGTAGAGCGGCAAGACACGCAGAAGACGCAGATACGCAGCTCTCCGAAGCTAAGTGCCGGTCCCGGGCTTCTTTCGGCACAAACCGCTCTCAGGAGCTCCCTGCGCTCGCCACAATGCTCTGTGTGCGAAGAAGCCGCTTCTTCGCCTCCTGAGGAATCGGCGAGCGGCAGCTTCCCAAAGGCGAAGATGCAAGCTGCAGCACACAGGCACAGTGTGGGCAGCCTTCAAACTTAGAGAAAACAGTACTTTACCACTCTCCTGCCTTTTCCATGGTTATTCTATTGGAAAAGAACGAGTTTTGGACAACTACCTTTCATTCTTGCCAAACGCTTTGCAGACCCCCGTGCAAGCTTTAGAACAAGATTTTGGATGTTTTCTTTCCTGGCAGAGTTTCTCCTTGCAAGATATGGTGGAAAAGCTTTTTACTGAGTGTAGAGCGGCAAGACACGCAGAAGACGCAGATACGCAGCTCTCCGAAGCTAAGTGCCGGTCCCGGGCTTCTTTCGGCACAAACCGCTCTCAGGAGCTCCCTGCGCTCGCCACAATGCTGTGTGTGCGAAGAAGCCGCTTCTTCGCCTCCGGGAGAATCGGCGAGCGGCAGCTTCCCAAAGGCGAAGATGCAAGCTGCAGCACACAGGCACAGTGTGGGCAGCCTTCAGACTTAGAGAAAACAGTACTTTACCACTCTCCTGCCTTTTCCATGGTTATTCTATTGGAAAAGAACGAGTTTTGGACAACTACCTTTCATTCTTGCCAAACTCTTTGCAGACCCCCGTGCAAGCTTTAGAACAAGATTTTGGATGTTTTCTTTCCTGGCAGAGTTTCTCCTTGCAAGATATGGTGGAAAAGCTTTTTGCTGAGTGTAGAGCGGCAAGACACGCAGAAGACGCAGATACGCAGCTCTCCGAAGCTAAGTGCCGGTCCCGGGCTTCTTTCGGCACAAACCGCTCTCAGGAGCTCCCTGCGCTCGCCACAATGCTCTGTGTGCGAAGAAGCCGCTTCTTCGCCTCCGGGAGAATCGGCGAGCGGCAGCTTCCCAAAGGCGAAGATGCAAGCTGCAGCACACAGGCACAGTGTGGGCAGCCTTCAGACTTAGAGAAAACAGTACTTTACCACTCTCCTGCCTTTTCCATGGTTATTCTATTGGAAAAGAACGAGTTTTGGACAACTACCTTTCATTCTTGCCAAACTCTTTGCAGACCCCCGTGCAAGCTTTAGAACAAGATTTTGGATGTTTTCTTTCCTGGCAGAGTTTCTCCTTGCAAGATATGGTGGAAAAGCTTTTTGCTGAGTGTAGAGCGGCAAGACACGCAGAAGACGCAGATACGCAGCTCTCCGAAGCTAAGTGCCGGTCCCGGGCTTCTTTCGGCACAAACCGCTCTCAGGAGCTCCCTGCGCTCGCCACAATGCTCTGTGTGCGAAGAAGCCGCTTCTTCGCCTCCGGGAGAATCGGCGAGCGGCAGCTTCCCAAAGGCGAAGATGCAAGCTGCAGCACGCAGGCACAGTGTGGGCAGCCTTCAGACTTAGAGAAAACAGTACTTTACCACTCTCCTGCCTTTTCCATGGTTATTCTATTGGAAAAGAACGAGTTTTGGACAACTACCTTTCATTCTTGCCAAACGCTTTGCAGACCCCCTTGCAAGCTTTAGAACAAGATTTTGGATGTTTTCTTTCCTGGCAGAGTTTCTCCTTGCAAGATATGGTGGAAAAGCTTTTTGCTGAGTGTAGAGCGGCAAGACACGCAGAATACGCAGATACGCAGCTCTCCGAAGCTAAGTGCCGGTCCCGGGCTTCTTTCGGCACAAACCGCTCTCAGGAGCTCCCTGCGCTCGCCACAATGCTCTGTGTGCGAAGAAGCCGCTTCTTCGCCTCCTGGAGAATCGGCGAGCGGCAGCTTCCCAAAGGCGAAGATGCAAGCTGCAGCACACAGGCACAGTGTGGGCAGCCTTCAGACTTAGAGAAAACAGTACTTTACCACTCTCCTGCCTTTTCCATGGTTATTCTATTGGAAAAGAACGAGTTTTGGACAACTACCTTTCATTCTTGCCAAACTCTTTGCAGACCCCCGTGCAAGCTTTAGAACAAGATTTTGGATGTTTTCTTTCCTGGCAGAGTTTCTCCTTGCAAGATATGGTGGAAAAGCTTTTTGCTGAGTGTAGAGCGGCAAGACACGCAGAAGACGCAGATACGCAGCTCTCCGAAGCTAAGTGCCGGTCCCGGGCTTCTTTCGGCACAAACCGCTCTCAGGAGCTCCCTGCGCTCGCCACAATGCTCTGTGTGCGAAGAAGCCGCTTCTTCGCCTCCGGGAGAATCGGCGAGCGGCAGCTTCCCAAAGGCGAAGATGCAAGCTGCAGCACGCAGGCACAGTGTGGGCAGCCTTCAGACTTAGAGAAAACAGTACTTTACCACTCTCCTGCCTTTTCCATGGTTATTCTATTGGAAAAGAACGAGTTTTGGACAACTACCTTTCATTCTTGCCAAACGCTTTGCAGACCCCCGTGCAAGCTTTAGAACAAGATTTTGGATGTTTTCTTTCCTGGCAGAGTTTCTCCTTGCAAGATATGGTGGAAAAGCTTTTTGCTGAGTGTAGAGCGGCAAGACACGCAGAAGACGCAGATACGCAGCTCTCCGAAGCTAAGTGCCGGTCCCGGGCTTCTTTCGGCACAAACCGCTCTCAGGAGCTCCCTGCGCTCGCCACAATGCTCTGTGTGCGAAGAAGCCGCTTCTTCGCCTCCGGGAGAATCGGCGAGCGGCAGCTTCCCAAAGGCGAAGATGCAAGCTGCAGCACACAGGCACAGTGTGGGTTGCCTTCAGACTTAGAGAAAACAGTACTTTACCACTCTCCTGCCTTTTCCATGGTTATTCTATTGGAAAAGAACGAGTTTTGGACAACTACCTTTCATTCTTGCCAAACGCTTTGCAGACCCCCGTGCAAGCTTTAGAACAAGATTTTGGATGTTTTCTTTCCTGGCAGAGTTTCTCCTTGCAAGATATGGTGGAAAAGCTTTTTGCTGAGTGTAGAGCGGCAAGACACGCAGAAGACGCAGATACGCAGCTCTCCGAAGCTAAGTGCCGGTCCCGGGCTTCTTTCGGCACAAACCGCTCTCAGGAGCTCCCTGCGCTCGCCACAATGCTCTGTGTGCGAAGAAGCCGCTTCTTCGCCTCCGGGAGAATCGGCGAGCGGCAGCTTCCCAAAGGCGAAGATGCAAGCTGCACCACACAGGCACAGTGTGGGCAGCCTTCAGACTTCGAGAAAACAGTACTTTACCACTCTCCTGCCTTTTCCATGGTTATTCTATTGGAAAAGAACGAGTTTTGGACAACTACCTTTCATTCTTGCCAAACTCTTTGCAGACCCCCGTGCAAGCTTTAGAACAAGATTTTGGATGTTTTCTTTCCTGGCAGAGTTTCTCCTTGCAAGATATGGTGGAAAAGCTTTTTGCTGAGTGTAGAGCGGCAAGACACGCAGAAGACGCAGATACGCAGCTCTCCGAAGCTAAGTGCCGGTCCCGGGCTTCTTTCGGCACAAACCGCTCTCAGGAGCTCCCTGCGCTCGCCACAATGCTGTGTGTGCGAAGAAGCCGCTTCTTCGCCTCCGGGAGAATCGGCGAGCGGCAGCTTCCCAAAGGCGAAGATGCAAGCTGCAGCACACAGGCACAGTGTGGGCAGCCTTCAGACTTAGAGAAAACAGTACTTTACCACTCTCCTGCCTTTTCCATGGTTATTCTATTGGAAAAGAACGAGTTTTGGACAACTACCTTTCATTCTTGCCAAACTCTTTGCAGACCCCCGTGCAAGCTTTAGAAGAAGATTTTGGATGTTTTCTTTCCTGGCAGAGTTTCTCCTTGCAAGATATGGTGGAAAAGCTTTTTGCTGAGTGTAGAGCGGCAAGACACGCAGAAGACGCAGATACGCAGCTCTCCGAAGCTAAGTGCCGGTCCCGGGCTTCTTTCGGCACAAACCGCTCTCAGGAGCTCCCTGCGCTCGCCACAATGCTCTGTGTGCGAAGAAGCCGCTTCTTCGCCTCCGGGAGAATCGGCGAGCGGCAGCTTCCCAAAGGCGAAGATGCAAGCTGCACCACACAGGCACAGTGTGGGCAGCCTTCAGACTTAGAGAAAACAGTACTTTACCACTCTCCTGCCTTTTCCATGGTTATTCTATTGGAAAAGAACGAGTTTTGGACAACTACCTTTCATTCTTGCCAAACTCTTTGCAGACCCCCGTGCAAGCTTTAGAACAAGATTTTGGATGTTTTCTTTCCTGGCAGAGTTTCTCCTTGCAAGATATGGTGGAAAAGCTTTTTGCTGAGTGTAGAGCGGCAAGACACGCAGAAGACGCAGATACGCAGCTCTCCGAAGCTAAGTGCCGGTCCCGGGCTTCTTTCGGCACAAACCGCTCTCAGGAGCTCCCTGCGCTCGCCACAATGCTCTGTGTGCGAAGAAGCCGCTTCTTCGCCTCCGGGAGAATCGGCGAGCGGCAGCTTCCCAAAGGCGAAGATGCAAGCTGCAGCACGCAGGCACAGTGTGGGCAGCCTTCAGACTTAGAGAAAACAGTACTTTACCACTCTCCTGCCTTTTCCATGGTTATTCTATTGGAAAAGAACGAGTTTTGGACAACTACCTTTCATTCTTGCCAAACGCTTTGCAGACCCCCTTGCAAGCTTTAGAACAAGATTTTGGATGTTTTCTTTCCTGGCAGAGTTTCTCCTTGCAAGATATGGTGGAAAAGCTTTTTGCTGAGTGTAGAGCGGCAAGACACGCAGAAGACGCAGATACGCAGCTCTCCGAAGCTAAGTGCCGGTCCCGGGCTTCTTTCGGCACAAACCGCTCTCAGGAGCTCCCTGCGCTCGCCACAATGCTCTGTGTGCGAAGAAGCCGCTTCTTCGCCTCCTGGAGAATCGGCGAGCGGCAGCTTCCCAAAGGCGAAGATGCAAGCTGCAGCACACAGGCACAGTGTGGGCAGCCTTCAGACTTAGAGAAAACAGTACTTTACCACTCTCCTGCCTTTTCCATGGTTATTCTATTGGAAAAGAACGAGTTTTGGACAACTACCTTTCATTCTTGCCAAACTCTTTGCAGACCCCCGTGCAAGCTTTAGAACAAGATTTTGGATGTTTTCTTTCCTGGCAGAGTTTCTCCTTGCAAGATATGGTGGAAAAGCTTTTTACTGAGTGTAGAGCGGCAAGACACGCAGAAGACGCAGATACGCAGCTCTCCGAAGCTAAGTGCCGGTCCCGGGCTTCTTTCGGCACAAACCGCTCTCAGGAGCTCCCTGCGCTCGCCACAATGCTCTGTGTGCGAAGAAGCCGCTTCTTCGCCTCCGGGAGAATCGGCGAGCGGCAGCTTCCCAAAGGCGAAGATGCAAGCTGCAGCACGCAGGCACAGTGTGGGCAGCCTTCAGACTTAGAGAAAACAGTACTTTACCACTCTCCTGCCTTTTCCATGGTTATTCTATTGGAAAAGAACGAGTTTTGGACAACTACCTTTCATTCTTGCCAAACGCTTTGCAGACCCCCGTGCAAGCTTTAGAACAAGATTTTGGATGTTTTCTTTCCTGGCAGAGTTTCTCCTTGCAAGATATGGTGGAAAAGCTTTTTGCTGAGTGTAGAGCGGCAAGACACGCAGAAGACGCAGATACGCAGCTCTCCGAAGCTAAGTGCCGGTCCCGGGCTTCTTTCGGCACAAACCGCTCTCAGGAGCTCCCTGCGCTCGCCACAATGCTCTGTGTGCGAAGAAGCCGCTTCTTCGCCTCCGGGAGAATCGGCGAGCGGCAGCTTCCCAAAGGCGAAGATGCAAGCTGCAGCACACAGGCACAGTGTGGGTTGCCTTCAGACTTAGAGAAAACAGTACTTTACCACTCTCCTGCCTTTTCCATGGTTATTCTATTGGAAAAGAACGAGTTTTGGACAACTACCTTTCATTCTTGCCAAACGCTTTGCAGACCCCCGTGCAAGCTTTAGAACAAGATTTTGGATGTTTTCTTTCCTGGCAGAGTTTCTCCTTGCAAGATATGGTGGAAAAGCTTTTTGCTGAGTGTAGAGCGGCAAGACACGCAGAAGACGCAGATACGCAGCTCTCCGAAGCTAAGTGCCGGTCCCGGGCTTCTTTCGGCACAAACCGCTCTCAGGAGCTCCCTGCGCTCGCCACAATGCTCTGTGTGCGAAGAAGCCGCTTCTTCGCCTCCGGGAGAATCGGCGAGCGGCAGCTTCCCAAAGGCGAAGATGCAAGCTGCACCACACAGGCACAGTGTGTTCAGCCTTCAGACTTCGAGAAAACAGTACTTTACCACTCTCCTGCCTTTTCCATGGTTATTCTATTGGAAAAGAACGAGTTTTGGACAACTACCTTTCATTCTTGCCAAACTCTTTGCAGACCCCCGTGCAAGCTTTAGAACAAGATTTTGGATGTTTTCTTTCCTGGCAGAGTTTCTCCTTGCAAGATATGGTGGAAAAGCTTTTTGCTGAGTGTAGAGCGGCAAGACACGCAGAAGACGCAGATACGCAGCTCTCCGAAGCTAAGTGCCGGTCCCGGGCTTCTTTCGGCACAAACCGCTCTCAGGAGCTCCCTGCGCTCGCCACAATGCTCTGTGTGCGAAGAAGCCGCTTCTTCGCCTCCGGGAGAATCGGCGAGCGGCAGCTTCCCAAAGGCGAAGATGCAAGCTGCACCACACAGGCACAGTGTGGGCAGCCTTCAGACTTCGAGAAAACAGTACTTTACCACTCTCCTGCCTTTTCCATGGTTATTCTATTGGAAAAGAACGAGTTTTGGACAACTACCTTTCATTCTTGCCAAACGCTTTGCAGACCCCCTTGCAAGCTTTAGAACAAGATTTTGGATGTTTTCTTTCCTGGCAGAGTTTCTCCTTGCAAGATATGGTGGAAAAGCTTTTTGCTGAGTGTAGAGCGGCAAGACACGCAGAAGACGCAGATACGCAGCTCTCCGAAGCTAAGTGCCGGTCCCGGGCTTCTTTCGGCACAAACCGCTCTCAGGAGCTCCCTGCGCTCGCCACAATGCTCTGTGTGCGAAGAAGCCGCTTCTTCGCCTCCTGGAGAATCGGCGAGCGGCAGCTTCCCAAAGGCGAAGATGCAAGCTGCAGCACACAGGCACAGTGTGGGCAGCCTTCAGACTTAGAGAAAACAGTACTTTACCACTCTCCTGCCTTTTCCATGGTTATTCTATTGGAAAAGAACGAGTTTTGGACAACTACCTTTCATTCTTGCCAAACTCTTTGCAGACCCCCGTGCAAGCTTTAGAACAAGATTTTGGATGTTTTCTTTCCTGGCAGAGTTTCTCCTTGCAAGATATGGTGGAAAAGCTTTTTACTGAGTGTAGAGCGGCAAGACACGCAGAAGACGCAGATACGCAGCTCTCCGAAGCTAAGTGCCGGTCCCGGGCTTCTTTCGGCACAAACCGCTCTCAGGAGCTCCCTGCGCTCGCCACAATGCTCTGTGTGCGAAGAAGCCGCTTCTTCGCCTCCGGGAGAATCGGCGAGCGGCAGCTTCCCAAAGGCGAAGATGCAAGCTGCAGCACACAGGCACAGTGTGGGCAGCCTTCAGACTTAGAGAAAACAGTACTTTACCACTCTCCTGCCTTTTCCATGGTTATTCTATTGGAAAAGAACGAGTTTTGGACAACTACCTTTCATTCTTGCCAAACTCTTTGCAGACCCCCGTGCAAGCTTTAGAACAAGATTTTGGATGTTTTCTTTCCTGGCAGAGTTTCTCCTTGCAAGATATGGTGGAAAAGCTTTTTGCTGAGTGTAGAGCGGCAAGACACGCAGAAGACGCAGATACGCAGCTCTCCGAAGCTAAGTGCCGGTCCCGGGCTTCTTTCGGCACAAACCGCTCTCAGGAGCTCCCTGCGCTCGCCACAATGCTCTGTGTGCGAAGAATCCGCTTCTTCGCCTCCGGGAGAATCGGCGAGCGGCAGCTTCCCAAAGGCGAAGATGCAAGCTGCACCACACAGGCACAGTGTGGGCAGCCTTCAGACTTAGAGAAAACAGTACTTTACCACTCTCCTGCCTTTTCCATGGTTATTCTATTGGAAAAGAACGAGTTTTGGACAACTACCTTTCATTCTTGCCAAACGCTTTGCAGACCCCCGTGCAAGCTTTAGAACAAGATTTTGGATGTTTTCTTTCCTGGCAGAGTTTCTCCTTGCAAGATATGGTGGAAAAGCTTTTTGCTGAGTGTAGAGCGGCAAGACACGCAGAAGACGCAGATACGCAGCTCTCCGAAGCTAAGTGCCGGTCCCGGGCTTCTTTCGGCACAAACCGCTCTCAGGAGCTCCCTGCGCTCGCCACAATGCTCTGTGTGCGAAGAAGCCGCTTCTTCGCCTCCGGGAGAATCGGCGAGCGGCAGCTTCCCAAAGGCGAAGATGCAAGCTGCACCACACAGGCACAGTGTGGGCAGCCTTCAGACTTCGAGAAAACAGTACTTTACCACTCTCCTGCCTTTTCCATGGTTATTCTATTGGAAAAGAACGAGTTTTGGACAACTACCTTTCATTCTTGCCAAACTCTTTGCAGACCCCCGTGCAAGCTTTAGAACAAGATTTTGGATGTTTTCTTTCCTGGCAGAGTTTCTCCTTGCAAGATATGGTGGAAAAGCTTTTTGCTGAGTGTAGAGCGGCAAGACACGCAGAAGACGCAGATACGCAGCTCTCCGAAGCTAAGTGCCGGTCCCGGGCTTCTTTCGGCACAAACCGCTCTCAGGAGCTCCCTGCGCTCGCCACAATGCTCTGTGTGCGAAGAAGCCGCTTCTTCGCCTCCTGGAGAATCGGCGAGCGGCAGCTTCCCAAAGGCGAAGATGCAAGCTGCAGCACGCAGGCACAGTGTGGGCAGCCTTCAGACTTAGAGAAAACAGTACTTTACCACTCTCCTGCCTTTTTCATTGTTATTATATTGGAAAAGAACGAATTTTGGACAACTACCTTTCATTCTTGCCAAACTCTTTGCAGACCCCCGTGCAAGCTTTAGAACAAGATTTTGGATGTTTTCTTTCCTGGCAGAGTTTCTCCTTGCAAGATATGGTGGAAAAGCTTTTTGCTGAGTGTAGAGCGGCAAGACACGCAGAAGACGCAGATCCGCAGCTCTCCGAAGCTAAGTGCCGGTCCCGGGCTTCTTTCGGCACAAACCGCTCTCAGGAGCTCCCTGCGCTCGCCACAATGCTCCGTATGCGAAGAAGCCGCTTCTTCGCCTCCGGGAGAATCGGCGAGCGGCAGCTTCCCAAAGGCGAAGATGCAAGCTGCAGCACACAGGCACAGTGTGGGCAGCCTTCAGACTTAGGGAAAACAGTACTTTACCACTCTCCTGCCTTTTCCATGGTTATTCTATTGGAAAAGAACGAGTTTTGGACAACTACCTTTCATTCTTGCCAAACTCTTTGCAGACCCCCGTGCAAGCTTTAGAACAAGATTTTGGATGTTTTCTTTCCTGGCAGAGTTTCTCCTTGCAAGATATGGTGGAAAAGCTTTTTGCTGAGTGTAGAGCGGCAAGACACGCAGAAGACGCAGATACGCAGCTCTCCGAAGCTAAGTGCCGGTCCCGGGCTTCTTTCGGCACAAACCGCTCTCAGGAGCTCCCTGCGCTCGCCACAATGCTGTGTGTGCGAAGAAGCCGCTTCTTCGCCTCCGGGAGAATCGGCGAGCGGCAGCTTCCCAAAGGCGAAGATGCAAGCTGCAGCACACAGGCACAGTGTGGGCAGCCTTCAGACTTAGAGAAAACAGTACTTTACCACTCTCCTGCCTTTTCCATGGTTATTCTATTGGAAAAGAACGAGTTTTGGACAACTACCTTTCATTCTTGCCAAACTCTTTGCAGACCCCCGTGCAAGCTTTAGAAGAAGATTTTGGATGTTTTCTTTCCTGGCAGAGTTTCTCCTTGCAAGATATGGTGGAAAAGCTTTTTGCTGAGTGTAGAGCGGCAAGACACGCAGAAGACGCAGATACGCAGCTCTCCGAAGCTAAGTGCCGGTCCCGGGCTTCTTTCGGCACAAACCGCTCTCAGGAGCTCCCTGCGCTCGCCACAATGCTCTGTGTGCGAAGAAGCCGCTTCTTCGCCTCCGGGAGAATCGGCGAGCGGCAGCTTCCCAAAGGCGAAGATGCAAGCTGCAGCACGCAGGCACAGTGTGGGCAGCCTTCAGACTTAGAGAAAACAGTACTTTACCACTCTCCTGCCTTTTTCATGGTTATTCTATTGGAAAAGAACGAGTTTTGGACAACTACCTTTCATTCTTGCCAAACTCTTTGCAGACCCCCGTGCAAGCTTTAGAACAAGATTTTGGATGTTTTCTTTCCTGGCAGAGTTTCTCCTTGCAAGATATGGTGGAAAAGCTTTTTGCTGAGTGTAGAGCGGCAAGACACGCAGAAGACGCAGATACGCAGCTCTCCGAAGCTAAGTGCCGGTCCCGGGCTTCTTTCGGCACAAACCGCTCTCAGGAGCTCCCTGCGCTCGCCACAATGCTCTGTGTGCGAAGAAGCAGCTTCTTCGCCTCCTGGAGAATCGGCGAGCGGCAGCTTCCCAAAGGCGAAGATGCAAGCTGCAGCACACAGGCACAGTGTGGGCAGCCTTCAGACTTAGAGAAAACAGTACTTTACCACTCTCCTGCCTTTTCCATGGTTATTCTATTGGAAAAGAACGAGTTTTGGACAACTAGCTTTCATTCTTGCCAAACTCTTTGCAGTCCCCCGTGCAAGCTTTAGAACAAGATTTTGGATGTTTTCTTTCCTGGCAGAGTTTCTCCTTGCAAGATATGGTGGAAAAGCTTTTTGCTGAGTGTAGAGCGGCAAGACACGCAGAAGACGCAGATACGCAGCTGTCCGAAGCTAAGTGCCGGTCCCGGGCTTCTTTCGGCACAAACCGCTCTCAGGAGCTCCCTGCGCTCGCCACAATGCTCTGTGTGCGAAGAAGCCGCTTCTTCGCCTCCTGGAGAATCGGCGAGCGGCAGCTTCCCAAAGGCGAAGATGCAAGCTGCAGCACACAGGCACAGTGTGGGCAGCCTTCAAACTTAGAGAAAACAGTACTTTACCACTCTCCTGCCTTTTCCATGGTTATTCTATTGGAAAAGAACGAGTTTTGGACAACTACCTTTCATTCTTGCCAAACGCTTTGCAGACCCCCGTGCAAGCTTTAGAACAAGATTTTGGATGTTTTCTTTCCTGGCAGAGTTTCTCCTTGCAAGATATGGTGGAAAAGCTTTTTACTGAGTGTAGAGCGGCAAGACACGCAGAAGACGCAGATACGCAGCTCTCCGAAGCTAAGTGCCGGTCCCGGGCTTCTTTCGGCACAAACCGCTCTCAGGAGCTCCCTGCGCTCGCCACAATGCTGTGTGTGCGAAGAAGCCGCTTCTTCGCCTCCGGGAGAATCGGCGAGCGGCAGCTTCCCAAAGGCGAAGATGCAAGCTGCAGCACACAGGCACAGTGTGGGCAGCCTTCAGACTTAGAGAAAACAGTACTTTACCACTCTCCTGCCTTTTCCATGGTTATTCTATTGGAAAAGAACGAGTTTTGGACAACTACCTTTCATTCTTGCCAAACTCTTTGCAGACCCCCGTGCAAGCTTTAGAACAAGATTTTGGATGTTTTCTTTCCTGGCAGAGTTTCTCCTTGCAAGATATGGTGGAAAAGCTTTTTGCTGAGTGTAGAGCGGCAAGACACGCAGAAGACGCAGATACGCAGCTCTCCGAAGCTAAGTGCCGGTCCCGGGCTTCTTTCGGCACAAACCGCTCTCAGGAGCTCCCTGCGCTCGCCACAATGCTCTGTGTGCGAAGAAGCAGCTTCTTCGCCTCCTGGAGAATCGGCGAGCGGCAGCTTCCCAAAGGCGAAGATGCAAGCTGCAGCACACAGGCACAGTGTGGGCAGCCTTCAGACTTAGAGAAAACAGTACTTTACCACTCTCCTGCCTTTTCCATGGTTATTCTATTGGAAAAGAACGAGTTTTGGACAACTAGCTTTCATTCTTGCCAAACTCTTTGCAGTCCCCCGTGCAAGCTTTAGAACAAGATTTTGGATGTTTTCTTTCCTGGCAGAGTTTCTCCTTGCAAGATATGGTGGAAAAGCTTTTTGCTGAGTGTAGAGCGGCAAGACACGCAGAAGACGCAGATACGCAGCTCTCCGAAGCTAAGTGCCGGTCCCGGGCTTCTTTCGGCACAAACCGCTCTCAGGAGCTCCCTGCGCTCGCCACAATGCTCTGTGTGCGAAGAAGCCGCTTCTTCGCCTCCTGGAGAATCGGCGAGCGGCAGCTTCCCAAAGGCGAAGATGCAAGCTGCAGCACACAGGCACAGTGTGGGCAGCCTTCAAACTTAGAGAAAACAGTACTTTACCACTCTCCTGCCTTTTCCATGGTTATTCTATTGGAAAAGAACGAGTTTTGGACAACTACCTTTCATTCTTGCCAAACGCTTTGCAGACCCCCGTGCAAGCTTTAGAACAAGATTTTGGATGTTTTCTTTCCTGGCAGAGTTTCTCCTTGCAAGATATGGTGGAAAAGCTTTTTACTGAGTGTAGAGCGGCAAGACACGCAGAAGACGCAGATACGCAGCTCTCCGAAGCTAAGTGCCGGTCCCGGGCTTCTTTCGGCACAAACCGCTCTCAGGAGCTCCCTGCGCTCGCCACAATGCTGTGTGTGCGAAGAAGCCGCTTCTTCGCCTCCGGGAGAATCGGCGAGCGGCAGCTTCCCAAAGGCGAAGATGCAAGCTGCAGCACACAGGCACAGTGTGGGCAGCCTTCAGACTTAGAGAAAACAGTACTTTACCACTCTCCTGCCTTTTCCATGGTTATTCTATTGGAAAAGAACGAGTTTTGGACAACTACCTTTCATTCTTGCCAAACTCTTTGCAGACCCCCGTGCAAGCTTTAGAACAAGATTTTGGATGTTTTCTTTCCTGGCAGAGTTTCTCCTTGCAAGATATGGTGGAAAAGCTTTTTGCTGAGTGTAGAGCGGCAAGACACGCAGAAGACGCAGATACGCAGCTCTCCGAAGCTAAGTGCCGGTCCCGGGCTTCTTTCGGCACAAACCGCTCTCAGGAGCTCCCTGCGCTCGCCACAATGCTCTGTGTGCGAAGAAGCCGCTTCTTCGCCTCCGGGAGAATCGGCGAGCGGCAGCTTCCCAAAGGCGAAGATGCAAGCTGCAGCACACAGGCACAGTGTGGGCAGCCTTCAGACTTAGAGAAAACAGTACTTTACCACTCTCCTGCCTTTTCCATGGTTATTCTATTGGAAAAGAACGAGTTTTGGACAACTAGCTTTCATTCTTGCCAAACTCTTTGCAGACCCCCGTGCAAGCTTTAGAACAAGATTTTGGATGTTTTCTTTCCTGGCAGAGTTTCTCCTTGCAAGATATGGTGGAAAAGCTTTTTGCTGAGTGTAGAGCGGCAAGACACGCAGAAGACGCAGATACGCAGCTGTCCGAAGCTAAGTGCCGGTCCCGGGCTTCTTTCGGCACAAACCGCTCTCAGGAGCTCCCTGCGCTCGCCACAATGCTCTGTGTGCGAAGAAGCAGCTTCTTCGCCTCCGGGAGAATCGGCGAGCGGCAGCTTCCCAAAGGCGAAGATGCAAGTTGCAGCACACAGGCACAGTGTGGGCAGCCTTCAGACTTAGAGAAAACAGTACTTTACCACTCTCCTGCCTTTTCCATGGTTATTCTATTGGAAAAGAACGAGTTTTGGACAACTACCTTTCATTCTTGCCAAACGCTTTGCAGACCCCCGTGCAAGCTTTAGAACAAGATTTTGGATGTTTTCTTTCCTGGCAGAGTTTCTCCTTGCAAGATATGGTGGAAAAGCTTTTTGCTGAGTGTAGAGCGGCAAGACACGCAGAAGACGCAGATACGCAGCTCTCCGAAGCTAAGTGCCGGTCCCGGGCTTCTTTCGGCACAAACCGCTCTCAGGAGCTCCCTGCGCTCGCCACAATGCTCTGTGTGCGAAGAAGCCGCTTCTTCGCCTCCGGGAGAATCGGCGAGCGGCAGCTTCCCAAAGGCGAAGATGCAAGCTGCAGCACGCAGGCACAGTGTGGGCAGCCTTCAGACTTAGAGAAAACAGTACTTTACCACTCTCCTGCCTTTTCCATGGTTATTCTATTGGAAAAGAACGAGTTTTGGACAACTACCTTTCATTCTTGCCAAACGCTTTGCAGACCCCCTTGCAAGCTTTAGAACAAGATTTTGGATGTTTTCTTTCCTGGCAGAGTTTCTCCTTGCAAGATATGGTGGAAAAGCTTTTTGCTGAGTGTAGAGCGGCAAGACACGCAGAAGACGCAGATACGCAGCTCTCCGAAGCTAAGTGCCGGTCCCGGGCTTCTTTCGGCACAAACCGCTCTCAGGAGCTCCCTGCGCTCGCCACAATGCTCTGTGTGCGAAGAAGCCGCTTCTTCGCCTCCGGGAGAATCGGCGAGCGGCAGCTTCCCAAAGGCGAAGATGCAAGCTGCAGCACACAGGCACAGTGTGGGCAGCCTTCAGACTTAGAGAAAACAGTACTTTACCACTCTCCTGCCTTTTCCATGGTTATTCTATTGGAAAAGAACGAGTTTTGGACAACTAGCTTTCATTCTTGCCAAACTCTTTGCAGACCCCCGTGCAAGCTTTAGAACAAGATTTTGGATGTTTTCTTTCCTGGCAGAGTTTCTCCTTGCAAGATATGGTGGAAAAGCTTTTTGCTGAGTGTAGAGCGGCAAGACACGCAGAAGACGCAGATACGCAGCTGTCCGAAGCTAAGTGCCGGTCCCGGGCTTCTTTCGGCACAAACCGCTCTCAGGAGCTCCCTGCACTCGCCACAATGCTCTGTGTGCGAAGAAGCCGCTTCTTCGCCTCCGGGAGAATCGGCGAGCGGCAGCTTCCCAAAGGCGAAGATGCAAGCTGCAGCACGCAGGCACAGTGTGGGCAGCCTTCAGACTTAGAGAAAACAGTACTTTACCACTCTCCTGCCTTTTCCATGGTTATTCTATTGGAAAAGAACGAGTTTTGGACAACTACCTTTCATTCTTGCCAAACGCTTTGCAGACCCCCGTGCAAGCTTTAGAACAAGATTTTGGATGTTTTCTTTCCTGGCAGAGTTTCTCCTTGCAAGATATGGTGGAAAAGCTTTTTACTGAGTGTAGAGCGGCAAGACACGCAGAAGACGCAGATACGCAGCTCTCCGAAGCTAAGTGCCGGTCCCGGGCTTCTTTCGGCACAAACCGCTCTCAGGAGCTCCCTGCGCTCGCCACAATGCTGTGTGTGCGAAGAAGCCGCTTCTTCGCCTCCGGGAGAATCGGCGAGCGGCAGCTTCCCAAAGGCGAAGATGCAAGCTGCAGCACACAGGCACAGTGTGGGCAGCCTTCAGACTTAGAGAAAACAGTACTTTACCACTCTCCTGCCTTTTCCATGGTTATTCTATTGGAAAAGAACGAGTTTTGGACAACTACCTTTCATTCTTGCCAAACGCTTTGCAGACCCCCTTGCAAGCTTTAGAACAAGATTTTGGATGTTTTCTTTCCTGGCAGAGTTTCTCCTTGCAAGATATGGTGGAAAAGCTTTTTGCTGAGTGTAGAGCGGCAAGACACGCAGAAGACGCAGATACGCAGCTCTCCGAAGCTAAGTGCCGGTCCCGGGCTTCTTTCGGCACAAACCGCTCTCAGGAGCTCCCTGCGCTCGCCACAATGCTCTGTGTGCGAAGAAGCCGCTTCTTCGCCTCCGGGAGAATCGGCGAGCGGCAGCTTCCCAAAGGCGAAGATGCAAGCTGCAGCACACAGGCACAGTGTGGGCAGCCTTCAGACTTAGAGAAAACAGTACTTTACCACTCTCCTGCCTTTTCCATGGTTATTCTATTGGAAAAGAACGAGTTTTGGACAACTACCTTTCATTCTTGCCAAACTCTTTGCAGACCCCCGTGCAAGCTTTAGAACAAGATTTTGGATGTTTTCTTTCCTGGCAGAGTTTCTCCTTGCAAGATATGGTGGAAAAGCTTTTTGCTGAGTGTAGAGCGGCAAGACACGCAGAAGACGCAGATACGCAGCTCTCCGAAGCTAAGTGCCGGTCCCGGGCTTCTTTCGGCACAAACCGCTCTCAGGAGCTCCCTGCGCTCGCCACAATGCTCTGTGTGCGAAGAAGCAGCTTCTTCGCCTCCGGGAGAATCGGCGAGCGGCAGCTTCCCAAAGGCGAAGATGCAAGTTGCAGCACACAGGCACAGTGTGGGCAGCCTTCAGACTTAGAGAAAACAGTACTTTACCACTCTCCTGCCTTTTCCATGGTTATTCTATTGGAAAAGAACGAGTTTTGGACAACTACCTTTCATTCTTGCCAAACGCTTTGCAGACCCCCGTGCAAGCTTTAGAACAAGATTTTGGATGTTTTCTTTCCTGGCAGAGTTTCTCCTTGCAAGATATGGTGGAAAAGCTTTTTGCTGAGTGTAGAGCGGCAAGACACGCAGAAGACGCAGATACGCAGCTCTCCGAAGCTAAGTGCCGGTCCCGGGCTTCTTTCGGCACAAACCGCTCTCAGGAGCTCCCTGCGCTCGCCACAATGCTCTGTGTGCGAAGAAGCCGCTTCTTCGCCTCCGGGAGAATCGGCGAGCGGCAGCTTCCCAAAGGCGAAGATGCAAGCTGCAGCACGCAGGCACAGTGTGGGCAGCCTTCAGACTTAGAGAAAACAGTACTTTACCACTCTCCTGCCTTTTCCATGGTTATTCTATTGGAAAAGAACGAGTTTTGGACAACTACCTTTCATTCTTGCCAAACGCTTTGCAGACCCCCTTGCAAGCTTTAGAACAAGATTTTGGATGTTTTCTTTCCTGGCAGAGTTTCTCCTTGCAAGATATGGTGGAAAAGCTTTTTGCTGAGTGTAGAGCGGCAAGACACGCAGAAGACGCAGATACGCAGCTCTCCGAAGCTAAGTGCCGGTCCCGGGCTTCTTTCGGCACAAACCGCTCTCAGGAGCTCCCTGCGCTCGCCACAATGCTCTGTGTGCGAAGAAGCCGCTTCTTCGCCTCCGGGAGAATCGGCGAGCGGCAGCTTCCCAAAGGCGAAGATGCAAGCTGCAGCACACAGGCACAGTGTGGGCAGCCTTCAGACTTAGAGAAAACAGTACTTTACCACTCTCCTGCCTTTTCCATGGTTATTCTATTGGAAAAGAACGAGTTTTGGACAACTACCTTTCATTCTTGCCAAACTCTTTGCAGACCCCCGTGCAAGCTTTAGAACAAGATTTTGGATGTTTTCTTTCCTGGCAGAGTTTCTCCTTGCAAGATATGGTGGAAAAGCTTTTTGCTGAGTGTAGAGCGGCAAGACACGCAGAAGACGCAGATACGCAGCTCTCCGAAGCTAAGTGCCGGTCCCGGGCTTCTTTCGGCACAAACCGCTCTCAGGAGCTCCCTGCGCTCGCCACAATGCTCTGTGTGCGAAGAAGCCGCTTCTTCGCCTCCGGGAGAATCGGCGAGCGGCAGCTTCCCAAAGGCGAAGATGCAAGCTGCAGCACGCAGGCACAGTGTGGGCAGCCTTCAGACTTAGAGAAAACAGTACTTTACCACTCTCCTGCCTTTTCCATGGTTATTCTATTGGAAAAGAACGAGTTTTGGACAACTACCTTTCATTCTTGCCAAACGCTTTGCAGACCCCCGTGCAAGCTTTAGAACAAGATTTTGGATGTTTTCTTTCCTGGCAGAGTTTCTCCTTGCAAGATATGGTGGAAAAGCTTTTTGCTGAGTGTAGAGCGGCAAGACACGCAGAAGACGCAGATACGCAGCTCTCCGAAGCTAAGTGCCGGTCCCGGGCTTCTTTCGGCACAAACCGCTCTCAGGAGCTCCCTGCGCTCGCCACAATGCTCTGTGTGCGAAGAAGCCGCTTCTTCGCCTCCGGGAGAATCGGCGAGCGGCAGCTTCCCAAAGGCGAAGATGCAAGCTGCACCACGCAGGCACAGTGTGGGCAGCCTTCAGACTTAGAGAAAACAGTACTTTACCACTCTCCTGCCTTTTCCATGGTTATTCTATTGGAAAAGAACGAGTTTTGGACAACTACCTTTCATTCTTGCCAAACGCTTTGCAGACCCCCGTGCAAGCTTTAGAACAAGATTTTGGATGTTTTCTTTCCTGGCAGAGTTTCTCCTTGCAAGATATGGTGGAAAAGCTTTTTGCTGAGTGTAGAGCGGCAAGACACGCAGAAGACGCAGATACGCAGCTCTCCGAAGCTAAGTGCCGGTCCCGGGCTTCTTTCGGCACAAACCGCTCTCAGGAGCTCCCTGCGCTCGCCACAATGCTCTGTGTGCGAAGAAGCCGCTTCTTCGCCTCCGGGAGAATCGGCGAGCGGCAGCTTCCCAAAGGCGAAGATGCAAGCTGCAGCACGCAGGCACAGTGTGGGCAGCCTTCAGACTTAGAGAAAACAGTACTTTACCACTCTCCTGCCTTTTCCATGGTTATTCTATTGGAAAAGAACGAGTTTTGGACAACTACCTTTCATTCTTGCCAAACGCTTTGCAGACCCCCTTGCAAGCTTTAGAACAAGATTTTGGATGTTTTCTTTCCTGGCAGAGTTTCTCCTTGCAAGATATGGTGGAAAAGCTTTTTGCTGAGTGTAGAGCGGCAAGACACGCAGAAGACGCAGATACGCAGCTCTCCGAAGCTAAGTGCCGGTCCCGGGCTTCTTTCGGCACAAACCGCTCTCAGGAGCTCCCTGCGCTCGCCACAATGCTCTGTGTGCGAAGAAGCCGCTTCTTCGCCTCCGGGAGAATCGGCGAGCGGCAGCTTCCCAAAGGCGAAGATGCAAGCTGCAGCACACAGGCACAGTGTGGGCAGCCTTCAGACTTCGAGAAAACAGTACTTTACCACTCTCCTGCCTTTTCCATGGTTATTCTATTGGAAAAGAACGAGTTTTGGACAACTACCTTTCATTCTTGCCAAACTCTTTGCAGACCCCCGTGCAAGCTTTAGAACAAGATTTTGGATGTTTTCTTTCCTGGCAGAGTTTCTCCTTGCAAGATATGGTGGAAAAGCTTTTTGCTGAGTGTAGAGCGGCAAGACACGCAGAAGACGCAGATACGCAGCTCTCCGAAGCTAAGTGCCGGTCCCGGGCTTCTTTCGGCACAAACCGCTCTCAGGAGCTCCCTGCGCTCGCCACAATGCTCTGTGTGCGAAGAAGCAGCTTCTTCGCCTCCTGGAGAATCGGCGAGCGGCAGCTTCCCAAAGGCGAAGATGCAAGCTGCAGCACACAGGCACAGTGTGGGCAGCCTTCAGACTTAGAGAAAACAGTACTTTACCACTCTCCTGCCTTTTCCATGGTTATTCTATTGGAAAAGAACGAGTTTTGGACAACTACCTTTCATTCTTGCCAAACTCTTTGCAGACCCCCGTGCAAGCTTTAGAACAAGATTTTGGATGTTTTCTTTCCTGGCAGAGTTTCTCCTTGCAAGATATGGTGGAAAAGCTTTTTGCTGAGTGTAGAGCGGCAAGACACGCAGAAGACGCAGATACGCAGCTGTCCGAAGCTAAGTGCCGGTCCCGGGCTTCTTTCGGCACAAACCGCTCTCAGGAGCTCCCTGCGCTCGCCACAATGCTCTGTGTGCGAAGAAGCCGCTTCTTCGCCTCCGGGAGAATCGGCGAGCGGCAGCTTCCCAAAGGCGAAGATGCAAGCTGCAGCACACAGGCACAGTGTGGGCAGCCTTCAGACTTAGAGAAAACAGTACTTTACCACTCTCCTGCCTTTTCCATGGTTATTCTATTGGAAAAGAACGAGTTTTGGACAACTACCTTTCATTCTTGCCAAACGCTTTGCAGACCCCCGTGCAAGCTTTAGAACAAGATTTTGGATGTTTTCTTTCCTGGCAGAGTTTCTCCTTGCAAGATATGGTGGAAAAGCTTTTTACTGAGTGTAGAGCGGCAAGACACGCAGAAGACGCAGATACGCAGCTCTCCGAAGCTAAGTGCCGGTCCCGGGCTTCTTTCGGCACAAACCGCTCTCAGGAGCTCCCTGCGCTCGCCACAATGCTGTGTGTGCGAAGAAGCCGCTTCTTCGCCTCCGGGAGAATCGGCGAGCGGCAGCTTCCCAAAGGCGAAGATGCAAGCTGCAGCACACAGGCACAGTGTGGGCAGCCTTCAGACTTAGAGAAAACAGTACTTTACCACTCTCCTGCCTTTTCCATGGTTATTCTATTGGAAAAGAACGAGTTTTGGACAACTACCTTTCATTCTTGCCAAACGCTTTGCAGACCCCCGTGCAAGCTTTAGAACAAGATTTTGGATGTTTTCTTTCCTGGCAGAGTTTCTCCTTGCAAGATATGGTGGAAAAGCTTTTTGCTGAGTGTAGAGCGGCAAGACACGCAGAAGACGCAGATACGCAGCTCTCCGAAGCTAAGTGCCGGTCCCGGGCTTCTTTCGGCACAAACCGCTCTCAGGAGCTCCCTGCGCTCGCCACAATGCTCTGTGTGCGAAGAAGCCGCTTCTTCGCCTCCGGGAGAATCGGCGAGCGGCAGCTTCCCAAAGGCGAAGATGCAAGCTGCAGCACACAGGCACAGTGTGGGCAGCCTTCAGACTTAGAGAAAACAGTACTTTACCACTCTCCTGCCTTTTCCATGGTTATTCTATTGGAAAAGAACGAGTTTTGGACAACTACCTTTCATTCTTGCCAAACTCTTTGCAGACCCCCGTGCAAGCTTTAGAACAAGATTTTGGATGTTTTCTTTCCTGGCAGAGTTTCTCCTTGCAAGATATGGTGGAAAAGCTTTTTGCTGAGTGTAGAGCGGCAAGACACGCAGAAGACGCAGATACGCAGCTCTCCGAAGCTAAGTGCCGGTCCCGGGCTTCTTTCGGCACAAACCGCTCTCAGGAGCTCCCTGCGCTCGCCACAATGCTCTGTGTGCGAAGAAGCAGCTTCTTCGCCTCCGGGAGAATCGGCGAGCGGCAGCTTCCCAAAGGCGAAGATGCAAGTTGCAGCACACAGGCACAGTGTGGGCAGCCTTCAGACTTAGAGAAAACAGTACTTTACCACTCTCCTGCCTTTTCCATGGTTATTCTATTGGAAAAGAACGAGTTTTGGACAACTACCTTTCATTCTTGCCAAACGCTTTGCAGACCCCCGTGCAAGCTTTAGAACAAGATTTTGGATGTTTTCTTTCCTGGCAGAGTTTCTCCTTGCAAGATATGGTGGAAAAGCTTTTTGCTGAGTGTAGAGCGGCAAGACACGCAGAAGACGCAGATACGCAGCTCTCCGAAGCTAAGTGCCGGTCCCGGGCTTCTTTCGGCACAAACCGCTCTCAGGAGCTCCCTGCGCTCGCCACAATGCTCTGTGTGCGAAGAAGCCGCTTCTTCGCCTCCGGGAGAATCGGCGAGCGGCAGCTTCCCAAAGGCGAAGATGCAAGCTGCAGCACACAGGCACAGTGTGGGCAGCCTTCAGACTTAGAGAAAACAGTACTTTACCACTCTCCTGCCTTTTCCATGGTTATTCTATTGGAAAAGAACGAGTTTTGGACAACTACCTTTCATTCTTGCCAAACGCTTTGCAGACCCCCTTGCAAGCTTTAGAACAAGATTTTGGATGTTTTCTTTCCTGGCAGAGTTTCTCCTTGCAAGATATGGTGGAAAAGCTTTTTGCTGAGTGTAGAGCGGCAAGACACGCAGAAGACGCAGATACGCAGCTCTCCGAAGCTAAGTGCCGGTCCCGGGCTTCTTTCGGCACAAACCGCTCTCAGGAGCTCCCTGCGCTCGCCACAATGCTCTGTGTGCGAAGAAGCCGCTTCTTCGCCTGCGGGAGAATCGGCGAGCGGCAGCTTCCCAAAGGCGAAGATGCAAGCTGCAGCACACAGGCACAGTGTGGGCAGCCTTCAGACTTAGAGAAAACAGTACTTTACCACTCTCCTGCCTTTTCCATGGTTATTCTATTGGAAAAGAACGAGTTTTGGACAACTACCTTTCATTCTTGCCAAACTCTTTGCAGACCCCCGTGCAAGCTTTAGAACAAGATTTTGGATGTTTTCTTTCCTGGCAGAGTTTCTCCTTGCAAGATATGGTGGAAAAGCTTTTTGCTGAGTGTAGAGCGGCAAGACACGCAGAAGACGCAGATACGCAGCTCTCCGAAGCTAAGTGCCGGTCCCGGGCTTCTTTCGGCACAAACCGCTCTCAGGAGCTCCCTGCGCTCGCCACAATGCTCTGTGTGCGAAGAAGCCGCTTCTTCGCCTCCGGGAGAATCGGCGAGCGGCAGCTTCCCAAAGGCGAAGATGCAAGCTGCAGCACGCAGGCACAGTGTGGGCAGCCTTCAGACTTAGAGAAAACAGTACTTTACCACTCTCCTGCCTTTTCCATGGTTATTCTATTGGAAAAGAACGAGTTTTGGACAACTACCTTTCATTCTTGCCAAACGCTTTGCAGACCCCCGTGCAAGCTTTAGAAGAAGATTTTGGATGTTTTCTTTCCTGGCAGAGTTTCTCCTTGCAAGATATGGTGGAAAAGCTTTTTGCTGAGTGTAGAGCGGCAAGACACGCAGAAGACGCAGATACGCAGCTCTCCGAAGCTAAGTGCCGGTCCCGGGCTTCTTTCGGCACAAACCGCTCTCAGGAGCTCCCTGCGCTCGCCACAATGCTCTGTGTGCGAAGAAGCCGCTTCTTCGCCTCCGGGAGAATCGGCGAGCGGCAGCTTCCCAAAGGCGAAGATGCAAGCTGCAGCACACAGGCACAGTGTGGGCAGCCTTCAGACTTAGAGAAAACAGTACTTTACCACTCTCCTGCCTTTTCCATGGTTATTCTATTGGAAAAGAACGAGTTTTGGACAAATACCTTTCATTCTTGCCAAACTCTTTGCAGACCCCCGTGCAAGCTTTAGAACAAGATTTTGGATGTTTTCTTTCCTGGCAGAGTTTCTCCTTGCAAGATATGGTGGAAAAGCTTTTTACTGAGTGTAGAGCGGCAAGACACGCAGAAGACGCAGATACGCAGCTCTCCGAAGCTAAGTGCCGGTCCCGGGCTTCTTTCGGCACAAACCGCTCTCAGGAGCTCCCTGCGCTCGCCACAATGCTCTGTGTGCGAAGAAGCCGCTTCTTCGCCTCCTGGAGAATCGGCGAGCGGCAGCTTCCCAAAGGCGAAGATGCAAGCTGCAGCACGCAGGCACAGTGTGGGCAGCCTTCAGACTTAGAGAAAACAGTACTTTACCACTCTCCTGCCTTTTTCATTGTTATTCTATTGGAAAAGAACGAGTTTTGGACAACTACCTTTCATTCTTGCCAAACTCTTTGCAGACCCCCGTGCAAGCTTTAGAACAAGATTTTGGATGTTTTCTTTCCTGGCAGAGTTTCTCCTTGCAAGATATGGTGGAAAAGCTTTTTGCTGAGTGTAGAGCGGCAAGACACGCAGAAGACGCAGATACGCAGCTCTCCGAAGCTAAGTGCCGGTCCCGGGCTTCTTTCGGCACAAACCGCTCTCAGGAGCTCCCTGCGCTCGCCACAATGCTCTGTGTGCGAAGAAGCCGCTTCTTCGCCTCCGGGAGAATCGGCGAGCGGCAGCTTCCCAAAGGCGAAGATGCAAGCTGCAGCACACAGGCACAGTGTGGGCAGCCTTCAGACTTAGAGAAAACAGTACTTTACCACTCTCCTGCCTTTTCCATGGTTATTCTATTGGAAAAGAACGAGTTTTGGACAACTACCTTTCATTCTTGCCAAACTCTTTGCAGACCCCCGTGCAAGCTTTAGAACAAGATTTTGGATGTTTTCTTTCCTGGCAGAGTTTCTCCTTGCAAGATATGGTGGAAAAGCTTTTTGCTGAGTGTAGAGCGGCAAGACACGCAGAAGACGCAGATACGCAGCTCTCCGAAGCTAAGTGCCGGTCCCGGGCTTCTTTCGGCACAAACCGCTCTCAGGAGCTCCCTGCGCTCGCCACAATGCTCTGTGTGCGAAGAAGCCGCTTCTTCGCCTCCTGGAGAATCGGCGAGCGGCAGCTTCCCAAAGGCGAAGATGCAAGCTGCAGCACGCAGGCACAGTGTGGGCAGCCTTCAGACTTAGAGAAAACAGTACTTTACCACTCTCCTGCCTTTTCCATGGTTATTCTATTGGAAAAGAACGAGTTTTGGACAACTACCTTTCATTCTTGCCAAACTCTTTGCAGACCCCCGTGCAAGCTTTAGAACAAGATTTTGGATGTTTTCTTTCCTGGCAGAGTTTCTCCTTGCAAGATATGGTGGAAAAGCTTTTTGCTGAGTGTAGAGCGGCAAGACACGCAGAAGACGCAGATACGCAGCTCTCCGAAGCTAAGTGCCGGTCCCGGGCTTCTTTCGGCACAAACCGCTCTCAGGAGCTCCCTGCGCTCGCCACAATGCTCTGTGTGCGAAGAAGCCGCTTCTTCGCCTCCGGGAGAATCGGCGAGCGGCAGCTTCCCAAAGGCGAAGATGCAAGCTGCAGCACACAGGCACAGTGTGGGCAGCCTTCAGACTTAGAGAAAACAGTACTTTACCACTCTCCTGCCTTTTCCATGGTTATTCTATTGGAAAAGAACGAGTTTTGGACAACTACCTTTCATTCTTGCCAAACTCTTTGCAGACCCCCGTGCAAGCTTTAGAAGAAGATTTTGGATGTTTTCTTTCCTGGCAGAGTTTCTCCTTGCAAGATATGGTGGAAAAGCTTTTTACTGAGTGTAGAGCGGCAAGACACGCAGAAGACGCAGATACGCAGCTCTCCGAAGCTAAGTGCCGGTCCCGGGCTTCTTTCGGCACAAACCGCTCTCAGGAGCTCCCTGCGCTCGCCACAATGCTCTGTGTGCGAAGAAGCCGCTTCTTCGCCTCCGGGAGAATCGGCGAGCGGCAGCTTCCCAAAGGCGAAGATGCAAGCTGCAGCACACAGGCACAGTGTGGGCAGCCTTCAGACTTCGAGAAAACAGTACTTTACCACTCTCCTGCCTTTTCCATGGTTATTCTATTGGAAAAGAACGAGTTTTGGACAACTACCTTTCATTCTTGCCAAACTCTTTGCAGACCCCCGTGCAAGCTTTAGAACAAGATTTTGGATGTTTTCTTTCCTGGCAGAGTTTCTCCTTGCAAGATATGGTGGAAAAGCTTTTTGCTGAGTGTAGAGCGGCAAGACACGCAGAAGACGCAGATACGCAGCTCTCCGAAGCTAAGTGCCGGTCCCGGGCTTCTTTCGGCACAAACCGCTCTCAGGAGCTCCCTGCGCTCGCCACAATGCTCTGTGTGCGAAGAAGCCGCTTCTTCGCCTCCGGGAGAATCGGCGAGCGGCAGCTTCCCAAAGGCGAAGATGCAAGCTGCAGCACACAGGCACAGTGTGGGCAGCCTTCAGACTTAGAGAAAACAGTACTTTACCACTCTCCTGCCTTTTCCATGGTTATTCTATTGGAAAAGAACGAGTTTTGGACAACTACCTTTCATTCTTGCCAAACTCTTTGCAGACCTCCGTGCAAGCTTTAGAACAAGATTTTGGATGTTTTCTTTCCTGGCAGAGTTTCTCCTTGCAAGATATGGTGGAAAAGCTTTTTGCTGAGTGTAGAGCGGCAAGACACGCAGAAGACGCAGATACGCAGCTCTCCGAAGCTAAGTGCCGGTCCCGGGCTTCTTTCGGCACAAACCGCTCTCAGGAGCTCCCTGCGCTCGCCACAATGCTCTGTGTGCGAAGAAGCCGCTTCTTCGCCTCCTGGAGAATCGGCGAGCGGCAGCTTCCCAAAGGCGAAGATGCAAGCTGCACCACACAGGCACAGTGTGGGCAGCCTTCAGACTTAGAGAAAACAGTACTTTACCACTCTCCTGCCTTTTCCATGGTTATTCTATTGGAAAAGAACGAGTTTTGGACAACTACCTTTCATTCTTGCCAAACTCTTTGCAGACCCCCGTGCAAGCTTTAGAACAAGATTTTGGATGTTTTCTTTCCTGGCAGAGTTTCTCCTTGCAAGATATGGTGGAAAAGCTTTTTACTGAGTGTAGAGCGGCAAGACACGCAGAAGACGCAGATACGCAGCTCTCCGAAGCTAAGTGCCGGTCCCGGGCTTCTTTCGGCACAAACCGCTCTCAGGAGCTCCCTGCGCTCGCCACAATGCTGTGTGTGCGAAGAAGCCGCTTCTTCGCCTCCGGGAGAATCGGCGAGCGGCAGCTTCCCAAAGGCGAAGATGCAAGCTGCAGCACACAGGCACAGTGTGGGCAGCCTTCAGACTTAGAGAAAACAGTACTTTACCACTCTCCTGCCTTTTCCATGGTTATTCTATTGGAAAAGAACGAGTTTTGGACAACTACCTTTCATTCTTGCCAAACTCTTTGCAGACCCCCGTGCAAGCTTTAGAACAAGATTTTGGATGTTTTCTTTCCTGGCAGAGTTTCTCCTTGCAAGATATGGTGGAAAAGCTTTTTGCTGAGTGTAGAGCGGCAAGACACGCAGAAGACGCAGATACGCAGCTCTCCGAAGCTAAGTGCCGGTCCCGGGCTTCTTTCGGCACAAACCGCTCTCAGCAGCTCCCTGCGCTCGCCACAATGCTCTGTGTGCGAAGAAGCCGCTTCTTCGCCTCCGGGAGAATCGGCGAGCGGCAGCTTCCCAAAGGCGAAGATGCAAGCTGCAGCACGCAGGCACAGTGTGGGCAGCCTTCAGACTTAGAGAAAACAGTACTTTACCACTCTCCTGCCTTTTCCATGGTTATTCTATTGGAAAAGAACGAGTTTTGGACAACTACCTTTCATTCTTGCCAAACGCTTTGCAGACCCCCTTGCAAGCTTTAGAACAAGATTTTGGATGTTTTCTTTCCTGGCAGAGTTTCTCCTTGCAAGATATGGTGGAAAAGCTTTTTGCTGAGTGTAGAGCGGCAAGACACGCAGAAGACGCAGATACGCAGCTCTCCGAAGCTAAGTGCCGGTCCCGGGCTTCTTTCGGCACAAACCGCTCTCAGGAGCTCCCTGCGCTCGCCACAATGCTCTGTGTGCGAAGAAGCCGCTTCTTCGCCTCCGGGAGAATCGGCGAGCGGCAGCTTCCCAAAGGCGAAGATGCAAGCTGCAGCACGCAGGCACAGTGTGGGCAGCATTCAGACTTAGAGAAAACAGTACTTTACCACTCTCCTGCCTTTTCCATGGTTATTCTATTGGAAAAGAACGAGTTTTGGACAACTACCTTTCATTCTTGCCAAACGCTTTGCAGACCCCCGTGCAAGCTTTAGAACAAGATTTTGGATGTTTTCTTTCCTGGCAGAGTTTCTCCTTGCAAGATATGGTGGAAAAGCTTTTTGCTGAGTGTAGAGCGGCAAGACACGCAGAAGACGCAGATACGCAGCTCTCCGAAGCTAAGTGCCGGTCCCGGGCTTCTTTCGGCACAAACCGCTCTCAGGAGCTCCCTGCGCTCGCCACAATGCTCTGTGTGCGAAGAAGCCGCTTCTTCGCCTCCGGGAGAATCGGCGAGCGGCAGCTTCCCAAAGGCGAAGATGCAAGCTGCAGCACACAGGCACAGTGTGGGCAGCCTTCAGACTTAGAGAAAACAGTACTTTACCACTCTCCTGCCTTTTCCATGGTTATTCTATTGGAAAAGAACGAGTTTTGGACAACTACCTTTCATTCTTGCCAAACTCTTTGCAGACCTCCGTGCAAGCTTTAGAACAAGATTTTGGATGTTTTCTTTCCTGGCAGAGTTTCTCCTTGCAAGATATGGTGGAAAAGCTTTTTGCTGAGTGTAGAGCGGCAAGACACGCAGAAGACGCAGATACGCAGCTCTCCGAAGCTAAGTGCCGGTCCCGGGCTTCTTTCGGCACAAACCGCTCTCAGGAGCTCCCTGCGCTCGCCACAATGCTCTGTGTGCGAAGAAGCCGCTTCTTCGCCTCCTGGAGAATCGGCGAGCGGCAGCTTCCCAAAGGCGAAGATGCAAGCTGCACCACACAGGCACAGTGTGGGCAGCCTTCAGACTTAGAGAAAACAGTACTTTACCACTCTCCTGCCTTTTCCATGGTTATTCTATTGGAAAAGAACGAGTTTTGGACAACTACCTTTCATTCTTGCCAAACTCTTTGCAGACCCCCGTGCAAGCTTTAGAACAAGATTTTGGATGTTTTCTTTCCTGGCAGAGTTTCTCCTTGCAAGATATGGTGGAAAAGCTTTTTACTGAGTGTAGAGCGGCAAGACACGCAGAAGACGCAGATACGCAGCTCTCCGAAGCTAAGTGCCGGTCCCGGGCTTCTTTCGGCACAAACCGCTCTCAGGAGCTCCCTGCGCTCGCCACAATGCTCTGTGTGCGAAGAAGCCGCTTCTTCGCCTCCGGGAGAATCGGCGAGCGGCAGCTTCCCAAAGGCGAAGATGCAAGCTGCAGCACACAGGCACAGTGTGGGCAGCCTTCAGACTTAGAGAAAACAGTACTTTACCACTCTCCTGCCTTTTCCATGGTTATTCTATTGGAAAAGAACGAGTTTTGGACAACTACCTTTCATTCTTGCCAAACTCTTTGCAGACCCCCGTGCAAGCTTTAGAACAAGATTTTGGATGTTTTCTTTCCTGGCAGAGTTTCTCCTTGCAAGATATGGTGGAAAAGCTTTTTGCTGAGTGTAGAGCGGCAAGACACGCAGAAGACGCAGATACGCAGCTCTCCGAAGCTAAGTGCCGGTCCCGGGCTTCTTTCGGCACAAACCGCTCTCAGGAGCTCCCTGCGCTCGCCACAATGCTCTGTGTGCGAAGAAGCCGCTTCTTCGCCTCCGGGAGAATCGGCGAGCGGCAGCTTCCCAAAGGCGAAGATGCAAGCTGCAGCACGCAGGCACAGTGTGGGCAGCCTTCAGACTTAGAGAAAACAGTACTTTACCACTCTCCTGCCTTTTCCATGGTTATTATATTGGAAAAGAACGAGTTTTGGACAACTACCTTTCATTCTTGCCAAACGCTTTGCAGACCCCCTTGCAAGCTTTAGAACAAGATTTTGGATGTTTTCTTTCCTGGCAGAGTTTCTCCTTGCAAGATATGGTGGAAAAGCTTTTTGCTGAGTGTAGAGCGGCAAGACACGCAGAAGACGCAGATACGCAGCTCTCCGAAGCTAAGTGCCGGTCCCGGGCTTCTTTCGGCACAAACCGCTCTCAGGAGCTCCCTGCGCTCGCCACAATGCTCTGTGTGCGAAGAAGCCGCTTCTTCGCCTCCGGGAGAATCGGCGAGCGGCAGCTTCCCAAAGGCGAAGATGCAAGCTGCAGCACGCAGGCACAGTGTGGGCAGCCTTCAGACTTAGAGAAAACAGTACTTTACCACTCTCCTGCCTTTTCCATGGTTATTCTATTGGAAAAGAACGAGTTTTGGACAACTACCTTTCATTCTTGCCAAACTCTTTGCAGACCCCCGTGCAAGCTTTAGAACAAGATTTTGGATGTTTTCTTTCCTGGCAGAGTTTCTCCTTGCAAGATATGGTGGAAAAGCTTTTTGCTGAGTGTAGAGCGGCAAGACACGCAGAAGACGCAGATACGCAGCTCTCCGAAGCTAAGTGCCGGTCCCGGGCTTCTTTCGGCACAAACCGCTCTCAGGAGCTCCCTGCGCTCGCCACAATGCTCTGTGTGCGAAGAAGCCGCTTCTTCGCCTCCTGGAGAATCGGCGAGCGGCAGCTTCCCAAAGGCGAAGATGCAAGCTGCAGCACACAGGCACAGTGTGGGCAGCCTTCAAACTTAGAGAAAACAGTACTTTACCACTCTCCTGCCTTTTCCATGGTTATTCTATTGGAAAAGAACGAGTTTTGGACAACTACCTTTCATTCTTGCCAAACGCTTTGCAGACCCCCGTGCAAGCTTTAGAACAAGATTTTGGATGTTTTCTTTCCTGGCAGAGTTTCTCCTTGCAAGATATGGTGGAAAAGCTTTTTACTGAGTGTAGAGCGGCAAGACACGCAGAAGACGCAGATACGCAGCTCTCCGAAGCTAAGTGCCGGTCCCGGGCTTCTTTCGGCACAAACCGCTCTCAGGAGCTCCCTGCGCTCGCCACAATGCTGTGTGTGCGAAGAAGCCGCTTCTTCGCCTCCGGGAGAATCGGCGAGCGGCAGCTTCCCAAAGGCGAAGATGCAAGCTGCAGCACACAGGCACAGTGTGGGCAGCCTTCAGACTTAGAGAAAACAGTACTTTACCACTCTCCTGCCTTTTCCATGGTTATTCTATTGGAAAAGAACGAGTTTTGGACAACTACCTTTCATTCTTGCCAAACTCTTTGCAGACCCCCGTGCAAGCTTTAGAACAAGATTTTGGATGTTTTCTTTCCTGGCAGAGTTTCTCCTTGCAAGATATGGTGGAAAAGCTTTTTGCTGAGTGTAGAGCGGCAAGACACGCAGAAGACGCAGATACGCAGCTCTCCGAAGCTAAGTGCCGGTCCCGGGCTTCTTTCGGCACAAACCGCTCTCAGGAGCTCCCTGCGCTCGCCACAATGCTCTGTGTGCGAAGAAGCCGCTTCTTCGCCTCCGGGAGAATCGGCGAGCGGCAGCTTCCCAAAGGCGAAGATGCAAGCTGCAGCACGCAGGCACAGTGTGGGCAGCCTTCAGACTTAGAGAAAACAGTACTTTACCACTCTCCTGCCTTTTCCATGGTTATTCTATTGGAAAAGAACGAGTTTTGGACAACTACCTTTCATTCTTGCCAAACGCTTTGCAGACCCCCTTGCAAGCTTTAGAACAAGATTTTGGATGTTTTCTTTCCTGGCAGAGTTTCTCCTTGCAAGATATGGTGGAAAAGCTTTTTGCTGAGTGTAGAGCGGCAAGACACGCAGAAGACGCAGATACGCAGCTCTCCGAAGCTAAGTGCCGGTCCCGGGCTTCTTTCGGCACAAACCGCTCTCAGGAGCTCCCTGCGCTCGCCACAATGCTCTGTGTGCGAAGAAGCCGCTTCTTCGCCTCCGGGAGAATCGGCGAGCGGCAGCTTCCCAAAGGCGAAGATGCAAGCTGCAGCACGCAGGCACAGTGTGGGCAGCCTTCAGACTTAGAGAAAACAGTACTTTACCACTCTCCTGCCTTTTCCATGGTTATTCTATTGGAAAAGAACGAGTTTTGGACAACTACCTTTCATTCTTGCCAAACTCTTTGCAGACCCGCGTGCAAGCTTTAGAAGAAGATTTTGGATGTTTTCTTTCCTGGCAGAGTTTCTCCTTGCAAGATATGGTGGAAAAGCTTTTTGCTGAGTGTAGAGCGGCAAGACACGCAGAAGACGCAGATACGCAGCTCTCCGAAGCTAAGTGCCGGTCCCGGGCTTCTTTCGGCACAAACCGCTCTCAGGAGCTCCCTGCGCTCGCCACAATGCTCTGTGTGCGAAGAAGCCGCTTCTTCGCCTCCGGGAGAATCGGCGAGCGGCAGCTTCCCAAAGGCGAAGATGCAAGCTGCAGCACGCAGGCACAGTGTGGGCAGCCTTCAGACTTAGAGAAAACAGTACTTTACCACTCTCCTGCCTTTTCCATGGTTATTCTATTGGAAAAGAACGAGTTTTGGACAACTACCTTTCATTCTTGCCAAACGCTTTGCAGACCCCCGTGCAAGCTTTAGAACAAGATTTTGGATGTTTTCTTTCCTGGCAGAGTTTCTCCTTGCAAGATATGGTGGAAAAGCTTTTTGCTGAGTGTAGAGCGGCAAGACACGCAGAAGACGCAGATACGCAGCTCTCCGAAGCTAAGTGCCGGTCCCGGGCTTCTTTCGGCACAAACCGCTCTCAGGAGCTCCCTGCGCTCGCCACAATGCTCTGTGTGCGAAGAAGCCGCTTCTTCGCCTCCGGGAGAATCGGCGAGCGGCAGCTTCCCAAAGGCGAAGATGCAAGCTGCAGCACACAGGCACAGTGTGGGCAGCCTTCAGACTTAGAGAAAACAGTACTTTACCACTCTCCTGCCTTTTCCATGGTTATTCTATTGGAAAAGAACGAGTTTTGGACAACTACCTTTCATTCTTGCCAAACGCTTTGCAGACCTCCGTGCAAGCTTTAGAACAAGATTTTGGATGTTTTCTTTCCTGGCAGAGTTTCTCCTTGCAAGATATGGTGGAAAAGCTTTTTGCTGAGTGTAGAGCGGCAAGACACGCAGAAGACGCAGATACGCAGCTCTCCGAAGCTAAGTGCCGGTCCCGGGCTTCTTTCGGCACAAACCGCTCTCAGGAGCTCCCTGCGCTCGCCACAATGCTCTGTGTGCGAAGAAGCCGCTTCTTCGCCTCCTGGAGAATCGGTGAGCGGCAGCTTCCCAAAGGCGAAGATGCAAGCTGCACCACACAGGCACAGTGTGGGCAGCCTTCAGACTTCGAGAAAACAGTACTTTACCACTCTCCTGCCTTTTCCATGGTTATTCTATTGGAAAAGAACGAGTTTTGGACAACTACCTTTCATTCTTGCCAAACTCTTTGCAGACCCCCGTGCAAGCTTTAGAAGAAGATTTTGGATGTTTTCTTTCCTGGCAGAGTTTCTCCTTGCAAGATATGGTGGAAAAGCTTTTTACTGAGTGTAGAGCGGCAAGACACGCAGAAGACGCAGATACGCAGCTCTCCGAAGCTAAGTGCCGGTCCCGGGCTTCTTTCGGCACAAACCGCTCTCAGGAGCTCCCTGCGCTCGCCACAATGCTCTGTGTGCGAAGAAGCCGCTTCTTCGCCTCCGGGAGAATCGGCGAGCGGCAGCTTCCCAAAGGCGAAGATGCAAGCTGCAGCACACAGGCACAGTGTGGGCAGCCTTCAGACTTAGAGAAAACAGTACTTTACCACTCTCCTGCCTTTTCCATGGTTATTCTATTGGAAAAGAACGAGTTTTGGACAACTACCTTTCATTCTTGCCAAACTCTTTGCAGACCCCCGTGCAAGCTTTAGAACAAGATTTTGGATGTTTTCTTTCCTGGCAGAGTTTCTCCTTGCAAGATATGGTGGAAAAGCTTTTTGCTGAGTGTAGAGCGGCAAGACACGCAGAAGACGCAGATACGCAGCTCTCCGAAGCTAAGTGCCGGTCCCGGGCTTCTTTCGGCACAAACCGCTCTCAGGAGCTCCCTGCGCTCGCCACAATGCTCTGTGTGCGAAGAAGCCGCTTCTTCGCCTCCGGGAGAATCGGCGAGCGGCAGCTTCCCAAAGGCGAAGATGCAAGCTGCAGCACGCAGGCACAGTGTGGGCAGCCTTCAGACTTAGAGAAAACAGTACTTTACCACTCTCCTGCCTTTTCCATGGTTATTATATTGGAAAAGAACGAGTTTTGGACAACTACCTTTCATTCTTGCCAAACGCTTTGCAGACCCCCTTGCAAGCTTTAGAACAAGATTTTGGATGTTTTCTTTCCTGGCAGAGTTTCTCCTTGCAAGATATGGTGGAAAAGCTTTTTGCTGAGTGTAGAGCGGCAAGACACGCAGAAGACGCAGATACGCAGCTCTCCGAAGCTAAGTGCCGGTCCCGGGCTTCTTTCGGCACAAACCGCTCTCAGGAGCTCCCTGCGCTCGCCACAATGCTCTGTGTGCGAAGAAGCCGCTTCTTCGCCTCCGGGAGAATCGGCGAGCGGCAGCTTCCCAAAGGCGAAGATGCAAGCTGCAGCACGCAGGCACAGTGTGGGCAGCCTTCAGACTTAGAGAAAACAGTACTTTACCACTCTCCTGCCTTTTCCATGGTTATTCTATTGGAAAAGAACGAGTTTTGGACAACTACCTTTCATTCTTGCCAAACTCTTTGCAGACCCCCGTGCAAGCTTTAGAACAAGATTTTGGATGTTTTCTTTCCTGGCAGAGTTTCTCCTTGCAAGATATGGTGGAAAAGCTTTTTGCTGAGTGTAGAGCGGCAAGACACGCAGAAGACGCAGATACGCAGCTCTCCGAAGCTAAGTGCCGGTCCCGGGCTTCTTTCGGCACAAACCGCTCTCAGGAGCTCCCTGCGCTCGCCACAATGCTCTGTGTGCGAAGAAGCCGCTTCTTCGCCTCCGGGAGAATCGGCGAGCGGCAGCTTCCCAAAGGCGAAGATGCAAGCTGCAGCACACAGGCACAGTGTGGGCAGCCTTCAAACTTAGAGAAAACAGTACTTTACCACTCTCCTGCCTTTTCCATGGTTATTCTATTGGAAAAGAACGAGTTTTGGACAACTACCTTTCATTCTTGCCAAACGCTTTGCAGACCCCCTTGCAAGCTTTAGAACAAGATTTTGGATGTTTTCTTTCCTGGCAGAGTTTCTCCTTGCAAGATATGGTGGAAAAGCTTTTTACTGAGTGTAGAGCGGCAAGACACGCAGAAGACGCAGATACGCAGCTCTCCGAAGCTAAGTGCCGGTCCCGGGCTTCTTTCGGCACAAACCGCTCTCAGGAGCTCCCTGCGCTCGCCACAATGCTGTGTGTGCGAAGAAGCCGCTTCTTCGCCTCCGGGAGAATCGGCGAGCGGCAGCTTCCCAAAGGCGAAGATGCAAGCTGCAGCACACAGGCACAGTGTGGGCAGCCTTCAGACTTAGAGAAAACAGTACTTTACCACTCTCCTGCCTTTTCCATGGTTATTCTATTGGAAAAGAACGAGTTTTGGACAACTACCTTTCATTCTTGCCAAACTCTTTGCAGACCCCCGTGCAAGCTTTAGAACAAGATTTTGGATGTTTTCTTTCCTGGCAGAGTTTCTCCTTGCAAGATATGGTGGAAAAGCTTTTTGCTGAGTGTAGAGCGGCAAGACACGCAGAAGACGCAGATACGCAGCTCTCCGAAGCTAAGTGCCGGTCCCGGGCTTCTTTCGGCACAAACCGCTCTCAGGAGCTCCCTGCGCTCGCCACAATGCTCTGTGTGCGAAGAAGCCGCTTCTTCGCCTCCGGGAGAATCGGCGAGCGGCAGCTTCCCAAAGGCGAAGATGCAAGCTGCAGCACGCAGGCACAGTGTGGGCAGCCTTCAGACTTAGAGAAAACAGTACTTTACCACTCTCCTGCCTTTTCCATGGTTATTCTATTGGAAAAGAACGAGTTTTGGACAACTACCTTTCATTCTTGCCAAACGCTTTGCAGACCCCCTTGCAAGCTTTAGAACAAGATTTTGGATGTTTTCTTTCCTGGCAGAGTTTCTCCTTGCAAGATATGGTGGAAAAGCTTTTTGCTGAGTGTAGAGCGGCAAGACACGCAGAAGACGCAGATACGCAGCTCTCCGAAGCTAAGTGCCGGTCCCGGGCTTCTTTCGGCACAAACCGCTCTCAGGAGCTCCCTGCGCTCGCCACAATGCTCTGTGTGCGAAGAAGCCGCTTCTTCGCCTCCGGGAGAATCGGCGAGCGGCAGCTTCCCAAAGGCGAAGATGCAAGCTGCAGCACGCAGGCACAGTGTGGGCAGCCTTCAGACTTAGAGAAAACAGTACTTTACCACTCTCCTGCCTTTTCCATGGTTATTCTATTGGAAAAGAACGAGTTTTGGACAACTACCTTTCATTCTTGCCAAACTCTTTGCAGACCCGCGTGCAAGCTTTAGAACAAGATTTTGGATGTTTTCTTTCCTGGCAGAGTTTCTCCTTGCAAGATATGGTGGAAAAGCTTTTTGCTGAGTGTAGAGCGGCAAGACACGCAGAAGACGCAGATACGCAGCTCTCCGAAGCTAAGTGCCGGTCCCGGGCTTCTTTCGGCACAAACCGCTCTCAGGAGCTCCCTGCGCTCGCCACAATGCTCTGTGTGCGAAGAAGCCGCTTCTTCGCCTCCGGGAGAATCGGCGAGCGGCAGCTTCCCAAAGGCGAAGATGCAAGCTGCAGCACGCAGGCACAGTGTGGGCAGCCTTCAGACTTAGAGAAAACAGTACTTTACCACTCTCCTGCCTTTTCCATGGTTATTCTATTGGAAAAGAACGAGTTTTGGACAACTACCTTTCATTCTTGCCAAACGCTTTGCAGACCCCCGTGCAAGCTTTAGAACAAGATTTTGGATGTTTTCTTTCCTGGCAGAGTTTCTCCTTGCAAGATATGGTGGAAAAGCTTTTTGCTGAGTGTAGAGCGGCAAGACACGCAGAAGACGCAGATACGCAGCTCTCCGAAGCTAAGTGCCGGTCCCGGGCTTCTTTCGGCACAAACCGCTCTCAGGAGCTCCCTGCGCTCGCCACAATGCTCTGTGTGCGAAGAAGCAGCTTCTTCGCCTCCTGGAGAATCGGCGAGCGGCAGCTTCCCAAAGGCGAAGATGCAAGCTGCAGCACACAGGCACAGTGTGGGCAGCCTTCAGACTTAGAGAAAACAGTACTTTACCACTCTCCTGCCTTTTCCATGGTTATTCTATTGGAAAAGAACGAGTTTTGGACAACTACCTTTCATTCTTGCCAAACTCTTTGCAGACCCCCGTGCAAGCTTTAGAACAAGATTTTGGATGTTTTCTTTCCTGGCAGAGTTTCTCCTTGCAAGATATGGTGGAAAAGCTTTTTACTGAGTGTAGAGCGGCAAGACACGCAGAAGACGCAGATACGCAGCTCTCCGAAGCTAAGTGCCGGTCCCGGGCTTCTTTCGGCACAAACCGCTCTCAGGAGCTCCCTGCGCTCGCCACAATGCTGTGTGTGCGAAGAAGCCGCTTCTTCGCCTCCGGGAGAATCGGCGAGCGGCAGCTTCCCAAAGGCGAAGATGCAAGCTGCAGCACACAGGCACAGTGTGGGCAGCCTTCAGACTTAGAGAAAACAGTACTTTACCACTCTCCTGCCTTTTCCATGGTTATTCTATTGGAAAAGAACGAGTTTTGGACAACTACCTTTCATTCTTGCCAAACTCTTTGCAGACCCCCGTGCAAGCTTTAGAACAAGATTTTGGATGTTTTCTTTCCTGGCAGAGTTTCTCCTTGCAAGATATGGTGGAAAAGCTTTTTGCTGAGTGTAGAGCGGCAAGACACGCAGAAGACGCAGATACGCAGCTCTCCGAAGCTAAGTGCCGGTCCCGGGCTTCTTTCGGCACAAACCGCTCTCAGGAGCTCCCTGCGCTCGCCACAATGCTCTGTGTGCGAAGAAGCCGCTTCTTCGCCTCCGGGAGAATCGGCGAGCGGCAGCTTCCCAAAGGCGAAGATGCAAGCTGCAGCACGCAGGCACAGTGTGGGCAGCCTTCAGACTTAGAGAAAACAGTACTTTACCACTCTCCTGCCTTTTCCATGGTTATTCTATTGGAAAAGAACGAGTTTTGGACAACTACCTTTCATTCTTGCCAAACGCTTTGCAGACCCCCTTGCAAGCTTTAGAACAAGATTTTGGATGTTTTCTTTCCTGGCAGAGTTTCTCCTTGCAAGATATGGTGGAAAAGCTTTTTGCTGAGTGTAGAGCGGCAAGACACGCAGAAGACGCAGATACGCAGCTCTCCGAAGCTAAGTGCCGGTCCCGGGCTTCTTTCGGCACAAACCGCTCTCAGGAGCTCCCTGCGCTCGCCACAATGCTCTGTGTGCGAAGAAGCCGCTTCTTCGCCTCCGGGAGAATCGGCGAGCGGCAGCTTCCAAAGGCGAAGATGCAAGCTGCAGCACGCAGGCACAGTGTGGGCAGCCTTCAGACTTAGAGAAAACAGTACTTTACCACTCTCCTGCCTTTTCCATGGTTATTCTATTGGAAAAGAACGAGTTTTGGACAACTACCTTTCATTCTTGCCAAACTCTTTGCAGACCCGCGTGCAAGCTTTAGAACAAGATTTTGGATGTTTTCTTTCCTGGCAGAGTTTCTCCTTGCAAGATATGGTGGAAAAGCTTTTTGCTGAGTGTAGAGCGGCAAGACACGCAGAAGACGCAGATACGCAGCTCTCCGAAGCTAAGTGCCGGTCCCGGGCTTCTTTCGGCACAAACCGCTCTCAGGAGCTCCCTGCGCTCGCCACAATGCTCTGTGTGCGAAGAAGCCGCTTCTTCGCCTCCGGGAGAATCGGCGAGCGGCAGCTTCCCAAAGGCGAAGATGCAAGCTGCAGCACGCAGGCACAGTGTGGGCAGCCTTCAGACTTAGAGAAAACAGTACTTTACCACTCTCCTGCCTTTTCCATGGTTATTCTATTGGAAAAGAACGAGTTTTGGACAACTACCTTTCATTCTTGCCAAACGCTTTGCAGACCCCCGTGCAAGCTTTAGAACAAGATTTTGGATGTTTTCTTTCCTGGCAGAGTTTCTCCTTGCAAGATATGGTGGAAAAGCTTTTTGCTGAGTGTAGAGCGGCAAGACACGCAGAAGACGCAGATACGCAGCTCTCCGAAGCTAAGTGCCGGTCCCGGGCTTCTTTCGGCACAAACCGCTCTCAGGAGCTCCCTGCGCTCGCCACAATGCTCTGTGTGCGAAGAAGCAGCTTCTTCGCCTCCTGGAGAATCGGCGAGCGGCAGCTTCCCAAAGGCGAAGATGCAAGCTGCAGCACACAGGCACAGTGTGGGCAGCCTTCAGACTTAGAGAAAACAGTACTTTACCACTCTCCTGCCTTTTCCATGGTTATTCTATTGGAAAAGAACGAGTTTTGGACAACTACCTTTCATTCTTGCCAAACTCTTTGCAGACCCCCGTGCAAGCTTTAGAACAAGATTTTGGATGTTTTCTTTCCTGGCAGAGTTTCTCCTTGCAAGATATGGTGGAAAAGCTTTTTACTGAGTGTAGAGCGGCAAGACACGCAGAAGACGCAGATACGCAGCTCTCCGAAGCTAAGTGCCGGTCCCGGGCTTCTTTCGGCACAAACCGCTCTCAGGAGCTCCCTGCGCTCGCCACAATGCTCTGTGTGCGAAGAAGCCGCTTCTTCGCCTCCGGGAGAATCGGCGAGCGGCAGCTTCCCAAAGGCGAAGATGCAAGCTGCAGCACGCAGGCACAGTGTGGGCAGCCTTCAGACTTAGAGAAAACAGTACTTTACCACTCTCCTGCCTTTTCCATGGTTATTCTATTGGAAAAGAACGAGTTTTGGACAACTACCTTTCATTCTTGCCAAACGCTTTGCAGACCCCCGTGCAAGCTTTAGAACAAGATTTTGGATGTTTTCTTTCCTGGCAGAGTTTCTCCTTGCAAGATATGGTGGAAAAGCTTTTTGCTGAGTGTAGAGCGGCAAGACACGCAGAAGACGCAGATACGCAGCTCTCCGAAGCTAAGTGCCGGTCCCGGGCTTCTTTCGGCACAAACCGCTCTCAGGAGCTCCCTGCGCTCGCCACAATGCTCTGTGTGCGAAGAAGCAGCTTCTTCGCCTCCTGGAGAATCGGCGAGCGGCAGCTTCCCAAAGGCGAAGATGCAAGCTGCAGCACACAGGCACAGTGTGGGCAGCCTTCAGACTTAGAGAAAACAGTACTTTACCACTCTCCTGCCTTTTCCATGGTTATTCTATTGGAAAAGAACGAGTTTTGGACAACTACCTTTCATTCTTGCCAAACTCTTTGCAGGACCCCCGTGCAAGCTTTAGAACAAGATTTTGGATGTTTTCTTTCCTGGCAGAGTTTCTCCTTGCAAGATATGGTGGAAAAGCTTTTTGCTGAGTGTAGAGCGGCAAGACACGCAGAAGACGCAGATACGCAGCTCTCCGAAGCTAAGTGCCGGTCCCGGGCTTCTTTCGGCACAAACCGCTCTCAGGAGCTCCCTGCGCTCGCCACAATGCTCTGTGTGCGAAGAAGCCGCTTCTTCGCCTCCGGGAGAATCGGCGAGCGGCAGCTTCCCAAAGGCGAAGATGCAAGCTGCAGCACGCAGGCACAGTGTGGGCAGCCTTCAGACTTAGAGAAAACAGTACTTTACCACTCTCCTGCCTTTTCCATGGTTATTCTATTGGAAAAGAACGAGTTTTGGACAACTACCTTTCATTCTTGCCAAACGCTTTGCAGACCCCCTTGCAAGCTTTAGAACAAGATTTTGGATGTTTTCTTTCCTGGCAGAGTTTCTCCTTGCAAGATATGGTGGAAAAGCTTTTTGCTGAGTGTAGAGCGGCAAGACACGCAGAAGACGCAGATACGCAGCTCTCCGAAGCTAAGTGCCGGTCCCGGGCTTCTTTCGGCACAAACCGCTCTCAGGAGCTCCCTGCGCTCGCCACAATGCTGTGTGTGCGAAGAAGCCGCTTCTTCGCCTCCGGGAGAATCGGCGAGCGGCAGCTTCCCAAAGGCGGAAGATGCAAGCTGCAGCACACAGGCACAGTGTGGGCAGCCTTCAGACTTAGAGAAAACAGTACTTTACCACTCTCCTGCCTTTTCCATGGTTATTCTATTGGAAAAGAACGAGTTTTGGACAACTACCTTTCATTCTTGCCAAACTCTTTGCAGACCCTTGCAAGCTTTAGAAGAAGATTTTGGATGTTTTCTTTCCTGGCAGAGTTTCTCCTTGCAAGATATGGTGGAAAAGCTTTTTGCTGAGTGTAGAGCGGCAAGAGACGCAGAAGACGCAGATACGCAGCTCTCCGAAGCTAAGTGCCGGTCCCGGGCTTCTTTCGGCACAAACCGCTCTCAGGAGCTCCCTGCGCTCGCCACAATGCTCTGTGTGCGAAGAAGCCGCTTCTTCGCCTCGGGGAGAATCGGCGAGCGGCAGCTTCCCAAAGGCGAAGATGCAAGCTGCAGCACACAGGCACAGTGTGGGCAGCCTTCAGACTTCGAGAAAACAGTACTTTACCACTCTCCTGCCTTTTCCATGGTTATTCTATTGGAAAAGAACGAGTTTTGGACAACTACCTTTCATTCTTGCCAAACTCTTTGCAGACCCCCGTGCAAGCTTTAGAACAAGATTTTGGATGTTTTCTTTCCTGGCAGAGTTTCTCCTTGCAAGATATGGTGGAAAAGCTTTTTGCTGAGTGTAGAGCGGCAAGACACGCAGAAGACGCAGATACGCAGCTCTCCGAAGCTAAGTGCCGGTCCCGGGCTTCTTTCGGCACAAACCGCTCTCAGGAGCTCCCTGCGCTCGCCACAATGCTCTGTGTGCGAAGAAGCCGCTTCTTCGCCTCCTGGAGAATCGGCGAGCGGCAGCTTCCCAAAGGCGAAGATGCAAGCTGCAGCACGCAGGCACAGTGTGGGCAGCCTTCAGACTTAGAGAAAACAGTACTTTACCACTCTCCTGCCTTTTCCATGGTTATTCTATTGGAAAAGAACGAGTTTTGGACAACTACCTTTCATTCTTGCCAAACTCTTTGCAGACCCCCGTGCAAGCTTTAGAAGAAGATTTTGGATGTTTTCTTTCCTGGCAGAGTTTCTCCTTGCAAGATATGGTGGAAAAGCTTTTTGCTGAGTGTAGAGCGGCAAGACACGCAGAAGACGCAGATACGCAGCTCTCCGAAGCTAAGTGCCGGTCCCGGGCTTCTTTCGGCACAAACCGCTCTCAGGAGCTCCCTGCGCTCGCCACAATGCTCTGTGTGCGAAGAAGCCGCTTCTTCGCCTCCGGGAGAATCGGCGAGCGGCAGCTTCCCAAAGGCGAAGATGCAAGCTGCAGCACGCAGGCACAGTGTGGGCAGCCTTCAGACTTAGAGAAAACAGTACTTTACCACTCTCCTGCCTTTTCCATGGTTATTCTATTGGAAAAGAACGAGTTTTGGACAACTACCTTTCATTCTTGCCAAACTCTTTGCAGACCCCCGTGCAAGCTTTAGAACAAGATTTTGGATGTTTTCTTTCCTGGCAGAGTTTCTCCTTGCAAGATATGGTGGAAAAGCTTTTTGCTGAGTGTAGAGCGGCAAGACACGCAGAAGACGCAGATACGCAGCTCTCCGAAGCTAAGTGCCGGTCCCGGGCTTCTTTCGGCACAAACCGCTCTCAGGAGCTCCCTGCGCTCGCCACAATGCTCTGTGTGCGAAGAAGCCGCTTCTTCGCCTCCGGGAGAATCGGCGAGCGGCAGCTTCCCAAAGGCGAAGATGCAAGCTGCAGCACACAGGCACAGTGTGGGCAGCCTTCAGACTTCGAGAAAACAGTACTTTACCACTCTCCTGCCTTTTCCATGGTTATTCTATTGGAAAAGAACGAGTTTTGGACAACTACCTTTCATTCTTGCCAAACTCTTTGCAGACCCCCGTGCAAGCTTTAGAAGAAGATTTTGGATGTTTTCTTTCCTGGCAGAGTTTCTCCTTGCAAGATATGGTGGAAAAGCTTTTTGCTGAGTGTAGAGCGGCAAGACACGCAGAAGACGCAGATACGCAGCTCTCCGAAGCTAAGTGCCGGTCCCGGGCTTCTTTCGGCACAAACCGCTCTCAGGAGCTCCCTGCGCTCGCCACAATGCTCTGTGTGCGAAGAAGCCGCTTCTTCGCCTCCGGGAGAATCGGCGAGCGGCAGCTTCCCAAAGGCGAAGATGCAAGCTGCAGCACGCAGGCACAGTGTGGGCAGCCTTCAGACTTAGAGAAAACAGTACTTTACCACTCTCCTGCCTTTTCCATGGTTATTCTATTGGAAAAGAACGAGTTTTGGACAACTACCTTTCATTCTTGCCAAACGCTTTGCAGACCCCCTTGCAAGCTTTAGAACAAGATTTTGGATGTTTTCTTTCCTGGCAGAGTTTCTCCTTGCAAGATATGGTGGAAAAGCTTTTTGCTGAGTGTAGAGCGGCAAGACACGCAGAAGACGCAGATACGCAGCTCTCCGAAGCTAAGTGCCGGTCCCGGGCTTCTTTCGGCACAAACCGCTCTCAGGAGCTCCCTGCGCTCGCCACAATGCTCTGTGTGCGAAGAAGCCGCTTCTTCGCCTCCGGGAGAATCGGCGAGCGGCAGCTTCCCAAAGGCGAAGATGCAAGCTGCAGCACACAGGCACAGTGTGGGCAGCCTTCAGACTTAGAGAAAACAGTACTTTACCACTCTCCTGCCTTTTCCATGGTTATTCTATTGGAAAAGAACGAGTTTTGGACAACTACCTTTCATTCTTGCCAAACTCTTTGCAGACCCCCGTGCAAGCTTTAGAACAAGATTTTGGATGTTTTCTTTCCTGGCAGAGTTTCTCCTTGCAAGATATGGTGGAAAAGCTTTTTGCTGAGTGTAGAGCGGCAAGACACGCAGAAGACGCAGATACGCAGCTCTCCGAAGCTAAGTGCCGGTCCCGGGCTTCTTTCGGCACAAACCGCTCTCAGGAGCTCCCTGCGCTCGCCACAATGCTCTGTGTGCGAAGAAGCCGCTTCTTCGCCTCCGGGAGAATCGGCGAGCGGCAGCTTCCCAAAGGCGAAGATGCAAGCTGCAGCACACAGGCACAGTGTGGGCAGCCTTCAGACTTCGAGAAAACAGTACTTTACCACTCTCCTGCCTTTTCCATGGTTATTCTATTGGAAAAGAACGAGTTTTGGACAACTACCTTTCATTCTTGCCAAACTCTTTGCAGACCCCCGTGCAAGCTTTAGAACAAGATTTTGGATGTTTTCTTTCCTGGCAGAGTTTCTCCTTGCAAGATATGGTGGAAAAGCTTTTTGCTGAGTGTAGAGCGGCAAGACACGCAGAAGACGCAGATACGCAGCTCTCCGAAGCTAAGTGCCGGTCCCGGGCTTCTTTCGGCACAAACCGCTCTCAGGAGCTCCCTGCGCTCGCCACAATGCTCTGTGTGCGAAGAAGCCGTTTCTTCGCCTCCGGGAGAATCGGCGAGCGGCAGCTTCCCAAAGGCGAAGATGCAAGCTGCAGCACACAGGCACAGTGTGGGCAGCCTTCAGACTTCGAGAAAACAGTACTTTACCACTCTCCTGCCTTTTCCATGGTTATTCTATTGGAAAAGAACGAGTTTTGGACAACTACCTTTCATTCTTGCCAAACTCTTTGCAGACCCCCGTGCAAGCTTTAGAACAAGATTTTGGATGTTTTCTTTCCTGGCAGAGTTTCTCCTTGCAAGATATGGTGGAAAAGCTTTTTGCTGAGTGTAGAGCGGCAAGACACGCAGAAGACGCAGATACGCAGCTCTCCGAAGCTAAGTGCCGGTCCCGGGCTTCTTTCGGCACAAACCGCTCTCAGGAGCTCCCTGCGCTCGCCACAATGCTCTGTGTGCGAAGAAGCCGCTTCTTCGCCTCCTGGAGAATCGGCGAGCGGCAGCTTCCCAAAGGTGAAGATGCAAGCTGCAGCACACAGGCACAGTGTGGGCAGCCTTCAAACTTAGAGAAAACAGTACTTTACCACTCTCCTGCCTTTTCCATGGTTATTCTATTGGAAAAGAACGAGTTTTGGACAACTACCTTTCATTCTTGCCAAACTCTTTGCAGACCCCCGTGCAAGCTTTAGAAGAAGATTTTGGATGTTTTCTTTCCTGGCAGAGTTTCTCCTTGCAAGATATGGTGGAAAAGCTTTTTGCTGAGTGTAGAGCGGCAAGACACGCAGAAGACGCAGATACGCAGCTCTCCGAAGCTAAGTGCCGGTCCCGGGCTTCTTTCGGCACAAACCGCTCTCAGGAGCTCCCTGCGCTCGCCACAATGCTCTGTGTGCGAAGAAGCCGCTTCTTCGCCTCCTGGAGAATCGGCGAGCGGCAGCTTCCCAAAGGCGAAGATGCAAGCTGCAGCACGCAGGCACAGTGTGGGCAGCCTTCAGACTTCGAGAAAACAGTACTTTACCACTCTCCTGCCTTTTCCATGGTTATTCTATTGGAAAAGAACGAGTTTTGGACAACTACCTTTCATTCTTGCCAAACTCTTTGCAGACCCCCGTGCAAGCTTTAGAAGAAGATTTTGGATGTTTTCTTTCCTGGCAGAGTTTCTCCTTGCAAGATATGGTGGAAAAGCTTTTTGCTGAGTGTAGAGCGGCAAGACACGCAGAAGACGCAGATACGCAGCTCTCCGAAGCTAAGTGCCGGTCCCGGGCTTCTTTCGGCACAAACCGCTCTCAGGAGCTCCCTGCGCTCGCCACAATGCTCTGTGTGCGAAGAAGCCGCTTCTTCGCCTCCTGGAGAATCGGCGAGCGGCAGCTTCCCAAAGGCGAAGATGCAAGCTGCACCACACAGGCACAGTGTGGGCAGCCTTCAGACTTAGAGAAAACAGTACTTTACCACTCTCCTGCCTTTTCCATGGTTATTCTATTGGAAAAGAACGAGTTTTGGACAACTACCTTTCATTCTTGCCAAACTCTTTGCAGACCCCCGTGCAAGCTTTAGAACAAGATTTTGGATGTTTTCTTTCCTGGCAGAGTTTCTCCTTGCAAGATATGGTGGAAAAGCTTTTTGCTGAGTGTAGAGCGGCAAGACACGCAGAAGACGCAGATACGCAGCTCTCCGAAGCTAAGTGCCGGTCCCGGGCTTCTTTCGGCACAAACCGCTCTCAGGAGCTCCTGCGCTCGCCACAATGCTCTGTGTGCGAAGAAGCCGCTTCTTCGCCTCCGGGAGAATCGGCGAGCGGCAGCTTCCCAAAGGCGAAGATGCAAGCTGCAGCACACAGGCACAGTGTGGGCAGCCTTCAGACTTCGAGAAAACAGTACTTTACCACTCTCCTGCCTTTTCCATGGTTATTCTATTGGAAAAGAACGAGTTTTGGACAACTACCTTTCATTCTTGCCAAACTCTTTGCAGACCCCCGTGCAAGCTTTAGAAGAAGATTTTGGATGTTTTCTTTCCTGGCAGAGTTTCTCCTTGCAAGATATGGTGGAAAAGCTTTTTGCTGAGTGTAGAGCGGCAAGACACGCAGAAGACGCAGATACGCAGCTCTCCGAAGCTAAGTGCCGGTCCCGGGCTTCTTTCGGCACAAACCGCTCTCAGGAGCTCCCTGCGCTCGCCACAATGCTCTGTGTGCGAAGAAGCCGCTTCTTCGCCTCCGGGAGAATCGGCGAGCGGCAGCTTCCCAAAGGCGAAGATGCAAGCTGCAGCACGCAGGCACAGTGTGGGCAGCCTTCAGACTTAGAGAAAACAGTACTTTACCACTCTCCTGCCTTTTCCATGGTTATTCTATTGGAAAAGAACGAGTTTTGGACAACTACCTTTCATTCTTGCCAAACGCTTTGCAGACCCCCTTGCAAGCTTTAGAACAAGATTTTGGATGTTTTCTTTCCTGGCAGAGTTTCTCCTTGCAAGATATGGTGGAAAAGCTTTTTGCTGAGTGTAGAGCGGCAAGACACGCAGAAGACGCAGATACGCAGCTCTCCGAAGCTAAGTGCCGGTCCCGGGCTTCTTTCGGCACAAACCGCTCTCAGGAGCTCCCTGCGCTCGCCACAATGCTCTGTGTGCGAAGAAGCCGCTTCTTCGCCTCCGGAGAATCGGCGAGCGGCAGCTTCCCAAAGGCGAAGATGCAAGCTGCACCACACAGGCACAGTGTGGGCAGCCTTCAGACTTAGAGAAAACAGTACTTTACCACTCTCCTGCCTTTTCCATGGTTATTCTATTGGAAAAGAACGAGTTTTGGACAACTACCTTTCATTCTTGCCAAACTCTTTGCAGACCCCCGTGCAAGCTTTAGAACAAGATTTTGGATGTTTTCTTTCCTGGCAGAGTTTCTCCTTGCAAGATATGGTGGAAAAGCTTTTTGCTGAGTGTAGAGCGGCAAGACACGCAGAAGACGCAGATACGCAGCTCTCCGAAGCTAAGTGCCGGTCCCGGGCTTCTTTCGGCACAAACCGCTCTCAGGAGCTCCCTGCGCTCGCCACAATGCTCTGTGTGCGAAGAAGCCGCTTCTTCGCCTCCGGGAGAATCGGCGAGCGGCAGCTTCCCAAAGGCGAAGATGCAAGCTGCAGCACACAGGCACAGTGTGGGCAGCCTTCAGACTTCGAGAAAACAGTACTTTACCACTCTCCTGCCTTTTCCATGGTTATTCTATTGGAAAAGAACGAGTTTTGGACAACTACCTTTCATTCTTGCCAAACTCTTTGCAGACCCCCGTGCAAGCTTTAGAACAAGATTTTGGATGTTTTCTTTCCTGGCAGAGTTTCTCCTTGCAAGATATGGTGGAAAAGCTTTTTGCTGAGTGTAGAGCGGCAAGACACGCAGAAGACGCAGATACGCAGCTCTCCGAAGCTAAGTGCCGGTCCCGGGCTTCTTTCGGCACAAACCGCTCTCAGGAGCTCCCTGCGCTCGCCACAATGCTCTGTGTGCGAAGAAGCCGTTTCTTCGCCTCCGGGAGAATCGGCGAGCGGCAGCTTCCCAAAGGCGAAGATGCAAGCTGCAGCACACAGGCACAGTGTGGGCAGCCTTCAGACTTCGAGAAAACAGTACTTTACCACTCTCCTGCCTTTTCCATGGTTATTCTATTGGAAAAGAACGAGTTTTGGACAACTACCTTTCATTCTTGCCAAACTCTTTGCAGACCCCCGTGCAAGCTTTAGAACAAGATTTTGGATGTTTTCTTTCCTGGCAGAGTTTCTCCTTGCAAGATATGGTGGAAAAGCTTTTTGCTGAGTGTAGAGCGGCAAGAGACGCAGAAGACGCAGATACGCAGCTCTCCGAAGCTAAGTGCCGGTCCCGGGCTTCTTTCGGCACAAACCGCTCTCAGGAGCTCCCTGCGCTCGCCACAATGCTCTGTGTGCGAAGAAGCCGCTTCTTCGCCTCCTGGAGAATCGGCGAGCGGCAGCTTCCCAAAGGTGAAGATGCAAGCTGCAGCACACAGGCACAGTGTGGGCAGCCTTCAAACTTAGAGAAAACAGTACTTTACCACTCTCCTGCCTTTTCCATGGTTATTCTATTGGAAAAGAACGAGTTTTGGACAACTACCTTTCATTCTTGCCAAACTCTTTGCAGACCCCCGTGCAAGCTTTAGAACAAGATTTTGGATGTTTTCTTTCCTGGCAGAGTTTCTCCTTGCAAGATATGGTGGAAAAGCTTTTTGCTGAGTGTAGAGCGGCAAGACACGCAGAAGACGCAGATACGCAGCTCTCCGAAGCTAAGTGCCGGTCCCGGGCTTCTTTCGGCACAAACCGCTCTCAGGAGCTCCCTGCGCTCGCCACAATGCTCTGTGTGCGAAGAAGCCGCTTCTTCGCCTCGGGGAGAATCGGCGAGCGGCAGCTTCCCAAAGGCGAAGATGCAAGCTGCAGCACACAGGCACAGTGTGGGCAGCCTTCAGACTTCGAGAAAACAGTACTTTACCACTCTCCTGCCTTTTCCATGGTTATTCTATTGGAAAAGAACGAGTTTTGGACAACTACCTTTCATTCTTGCCAAACTCTTTGCAGACCCCCTTGCAAGCTTTAGAACAAGATTTTGGATGTTTTCTTTCCTGGCAGAGTTTCTCCTTGCAAGATATGGTGGAAAAGCTTTTTGCTGAGTGTAGAGCGGCAAGACACGCAGAAGACGCAGATACGCAGCTCTCCGAAGCTAAGTGCCGGTCCCGGGCTTCTTTCGGCACAAACCGCTCTCAGGAGCTCCCTGCGCTCGCCACAATGCTCTGTGTGCGAAGAAGCCGCTTCTTCGCCTCCGGGAGAATCGGCGAGCGGCAGCTTCCCAAAGGCGAAGATGCAAGCTGCACCACACAGGCACAGTGTGGGCAGCCTTCAGACTTAGAGAAAACAGTACTTTACCACTCTCCTGCCTTTTCCATGGTTATTCTATTGGAAAAGAACGAGTTTTGGACAACTACCTTTCATTCTTGCCAAACTCTTTGCAGACCCCCGTGCAAGCTTTAGAACAAGATTTTGGATGTTTTCTTTCCTGGCAGAGTTTCTCCTTGCAAGATATGGTGGAAAAGCTTTTTGCTGAGTGTAGAGCGGCAAGACACGCAGAAGACGCAGATACGCAGCTCTCCGAAGCTAAGTGCCGGTCCCGGGCTTCTTTCGGCACAAACCGCTCTCAGGAGCTCCCTGCGCTCGCCACAATGCTCTGTGTGCGAAGAAGCCGCTTCTTCGCCTCCGGGAGAATCGGCGAGCGGCAGCTTCCCAAAGGCGAAGATGCAAGCTGCAGCACACAGGCACAGTGTGGGCAGCCTTCAGACTTCGAGAAAACAGTACTTTACCACTCTCCTGCCTTTTCCATGGTTATTCTATTGGAAAAGAACGAGTTTTGGACAACTACCTTTCATTCTTGCCAAACTCTTTGCAGACCCCCGTGCAAGCTTTAGAACAAGATTTTGGATGTTTTCTTTCCTGGCAGAGTTTCTCCTTGCAAGATATGGTGGAAAAGCTTTTTGCTGAGTGTAGAGCGGCAAGACACGCAGAAGACGCAGATACGCAGCTCTCCGAAGCTAAGTGCCGGTCCCGGGCTTCTTTCGGCACAAACCGCTCTCAGGAGCTCCCTGCGCTCGCCACAATGCTCTGTGTGCGAAGAAGCCGTTTCTTCGCCTCCGGGAGAATCGGCGAGCGGCAGCTTCCCAAAGGCGAAGATGCAAGCTGCAGCACACAGGCACAGTGTGGGCAGCCTTCAGACTTCGAGAAAACAGTACTTTACCACTCTCCTGCCTTTTCCATGGTTATTCTATTGGAAAAGAACGAGTTTTGGACAACTACCTTTCATTCTTGCCAAACTCTTTGCAGACCCCCGTGCAAGCTTTAGAACAAGATTTTGGATGTTTTCTTTCCTGGCAGAGTTTCTCCTTGCAAGATATGGTGGAAAAGCTTTTTGCTGAGTGTAGAGCGGCAAGAGACGCAGAAGACGCAGATACGCAGCTCTCCGAAGCTAAGTGCCGGTCCCGGGCTTCTTTCGGCACAAACCGCTCTCAGGAGCTCCCTGCGCTCGCCACAATGCTCTGTGTGCGAAGAAGCCGCTTCTTCGCCTCCTGGAGAATCGGCGAGCGGCAGCTTCCCAAAGGTGAAGATGCAAGCTGCAGCACACAGGCACAGTGTGGGCAGCCTTCAAACTTAGAGAAAACAGTACTTTACCACTCTCCTGCCTTTTCCATGGTTATTCTATTGGAAAAGAACGAGTTTTGGACAACTACCTTTCATTCTTGCCAAACTCTTTGCAGACCCCCGTGCAAGCTTTAGAACAAGATTTTGGATGTTTTCTTTCCTGGCAGAGTTTCTCCTTGCAAGATATGGTGGAAAAGCTTTTTGCTGAGTGTAGAGCGGCAAGACACGCAGAAGACGCAGATACGCAGCTCTCCGAAGCTAAGTGCCGGTCCCGGGCTTCTTTCGGCACAAACCGCTCTCAGGAGCTCCCTGCGCTCGCCACAATGCTCTGTGTGCGAAGAAGCCGCTTCTTCGCCTCGGGGAGAATCGGCGAGCGGCAGCTTCCCAAAGGCGAAGATGCAAGCTGCAGCACACAGGCACAGTGTGGGCAGCCTTCAGACTTCGAGAAAACAGTACTTTACCACTCTCCTGCCTTTTCCATGGTTATTCTATTGGAAAAGAACGAGTTTTGGACAACTACCTTTCATTCTTGCCAAACTCTTTGCAGACCCCCGTGCAAGCTTTAGAAGAAGATTTTGGATGTTTTCTTTCCTGGCAGAGTTTCTCCTTGCAAGATATGGTGGAAAAGCTTTTTGCTGAGTGTAGAGCGGCAAGACACGCAGAAGACGCAGATACGCAGCTCTCCGAAGCTAAGTGCCGGTCCCGGGCTTCTTTCGGCACAAACCGCTCTCAGGAGCTCCCTGCGCTCGCCACAATGCTCTGTGTGCGAAGAAGCCGCTTCTTCGCCTCCTGGAGAATCGGCGAGCGGCAGCTTCCCAAAGGCGAAGATGCAAGCTGCAGCACGCAGGCACAGTGTGGGCAGCCTTCAGACTTAGAGAAAACAGTACTTTATCACTCTCCTGCCTTTTCCATGGTTATTCTATTGGAAAAGAACGAGTTTTGGACAACTACCTTTCATTCTTGCCAAACTCTTTGCAGACCCCCGTGCAAGCTTTAGAAGAAGATTTTGGATGTTTTCTTTCCTGGCAGAGTTTCTCCTTGCAAGATATGGTGGAAAAGCTTTTTGCTGAGTGTAGAGCGGCAAGACACGCAGAAGACGCAGATACGCAGCTCTCCGAAGCTAAGTGCCGGTCCCGGGCTTCTTTCGGCACAAACCGCTCTCAGGAGCTCCCTGCGCTCGCCACAATGTTCTGTGTGCGAAGAAGCCGCTTCTTCGCCTCCGGGAGAATCGGCGAGCGGCAGCTTCCCAAAGGCGAAGATGCAAGCTGCAGCACGCAGGCACAGTGTGGGCAGCCTTCAGACTTAGAGAAAACAGTACTTTACCACTCTCCTGCCTTTTCCATGGTTATTCTATTGGAAAAGAACGAGTTTTGGACAACTACCTTTCATTCTTGCCAAACGCTTTGCAGACCCCCTTGCAAGCTTTAGAACAAGATTTTGGATGTTTTCTTTCCTGGCAGAGTTTCTCCTTGCAAGATATGGTGGAAAAGCTTTTTGCTGAGTGTAGAGCGGCAAGACACGCAGAAGACGCAGATACGCAGCTCTCCGAAGCTAAGTGCCGGTCCCGGGCTTCTTTCGGCACAAACCGCTCTCAGGAGCTCCCTGCGCTCGCCACAATGCTCTGTGTGCGAAGAAGCCGCTTCTTCGCCTCCGGGAGAATCGGCGAGCGGCAGCTTCCCAAAGGCGAAGATGCAAGCTGCAGCACACAGGCACAGTGTGGGCAGCCTTCAGACTTAGAGAAAACAGTACTTTACCACTCTCCTGCCTTTTCCATGGTTATTCTATTGGAAAAGAACGAGTTTTGGACAACTACCTTTCATTCTTGCCAAACTCTTTGCAGACCCCCGTGCAAGCTTTAGAACAAGATTTTGGATGTTTTCTTTCCTGGCAGAGTTTCTCCTTGCAAGATATGGTGGAAAAGCTTTTTGCTGAGTGTAGAGCGGCAAGACACGCAGAAGACGCAGATACGCAGCTCTCCGAAGCTAAGTGCCGGTCCCGGGCTTCTTTCGGCACAAACCGCTCTCAGGAGCTCCCTGCGCTCGCCACAATGCTCTGTGTGCGAAGAAGCCGCTTCTTCGCCTCCGGGAGAATCGGCGAGCGGCAGCTTCCCAAAGGCGAAGATGCAAGCTGCAGCACACAGGCACAGTGTGGGCAGCCTTCAGACTTCGAGAAAACAGTACTTTACCACTCTCCTGCCTTTTCCATGGTTATTCTATTGGAAAAGAACGAGTTTTGGACAACTACCTTTCATTCTTGCCAAACTCTTTGCAGAACCCCGTGCAAGCTTTAGAACAAGATTTTGGATGTTTTCTTTCCTGGCAGAGTTTCTCCTTGCAAGATATGGTGGAAAAGCTTTTTGCTGAGTGTAGAGCGGCAAGACACGCAGAAGACGCAGATACGCAGCTCTCCGAAGCTAAGTGCCGGTCCCGGGCTTCTTTCGGCACAAACCGCTCTCAGGAGCTCCCTGCGCTCGCCACAATGCTCTGTGTGCGAAGAAGCCGCTTCTTCGCCTCCGGGAGAATCGGCGAGCGGCAGCTTCCCACAGGCGAAGATGCAAGCTGCACCACACAGGCACAGTGTGGGCAGCCTTCAGACTTCGAGGAAAACAGTACTTTACCACTCTCCTGCCTTTTCCATGGTTATTCTATTGGAAAAGAACGAGTTTTGGACAACTACCTTTCATTCTTGCCAAACTCTTTGCAGACCCCCGTGCAAGCTTTAGAAGAAGATTTTGGATGTTTTCTTTCCTGGCAGAGTTTCTCCTTGCAAGATATGGTGGAAAAGCTTTTTGCTGAGTGTAGAGCGGCAAGACACGCAGAAGACGCAGATACGCAGCTCTCCGAAGCTAAGTGCCGGTCCCGGGCTTCTTTCGGCACAAACCGCTCTCAGGAGCTCCCTGCGCTCGCCACAATGCTCTGTGTGCGAAGAAGCCGCTTCTTCGCCTCCGGGAGAATCGGCGAGCGGCAGCTTCCCAAAGGCGAAGATGCAAGCTGCAGCACGCAGGCACAGTGTGGGCAGCCTTCAGACTTCGAGAAAACAGTACTTTACCACTCTCCTGCCTTTTCCATGGTTATTCTATTGGAAAAGAACGAGTTTTGGACAACTACCTTTCATTCTTGCCAAACTCTTTGCAGACCCCCGTGCAAGCTTTAGAACAAGATTTTGGATGTTTTCTTTCCTGGCAGAGTTTCTCCTTGCAAGATATGGTGGAAAAGCTTTTTGCTGAGTGTAGAGCGGCAAGACACGCAGAAGACGCAGATACGCAGCTCTCCGAAGCTAAGTGCCGGTCCCGGGCTTCTTTCGGCACAAACCGCTCTCAGGAGCTCCCTGCGCTCGCCACAATGCTCTGTGTGCGAAGAAGCCGCTTCTTCGCCTCCGGGAGAATCGGCGAGCGGCAGCTTCCCAAAGGCGAAGATGCAAGCTGCAGCACGCAGGCACAGTGTGGGCAGCCTTCAGACTTAGAGAAAACAGTACTTGACCACTCTCCTGCCTTTTCCATGGTTATTCTATTGGAAAAGAACGAGTTTTGGACAACTACCTTTCATTCTTGCCAAACTCTTTGCAGACCCCCGTGCAAGCTTTAGAACAAGATTTTGGATGTTTTCTTTCCTGGCAGAGTTTCTCCTTGCAAGATATGGTGGAAAAGCTTTTTGCTGAGTGTAGAGCGGCAAGACACGCAGAAGACGCAGATACGCAGCTCTCCGAAGCTAAGTGCCGGTCCCGGGCTTCTTTCGGCACAAACCGCTCTCAGGAGCTCCCTGCGCTCGCCACAATGCTCTGTGTGCGAAGAAGCCGCTTCTTCGCCTCCGGGAGAATCGGCGAGCGGCAGCTTCCCAAAGGCGAAGATGCAAGCTGCAGCACGCAGGCACAGTGTGGGCAGCCTTCAGACTTCGAGAAAACAGTACTTTACCACTCTCCTGCCTTTTCCATGGTTATTCTATTGGAAAAGAACGAGTTTTGGACAACTACCTTTCATTCTTGCCAAACTCTTTGCAGACCCCCGTGCAAGCTTTAGAACAAGATTTTGGATGTTTTCTTTCCTGGCAGAGTTTCTCCTTGCAAGATATGGTGGAAAAGCTTTTTGCTGAGTGTAGAGCGGCAAGACACGCAGAAGACGCAGATACGCAGCTCTCCGAAGCTAAGTGCCGGTCCCGGGCTTCTTTCGGCACAAACCGCTCTCAGGAGCTCCCTGCGCTCGCCACAATGCTCTGTGTGCGAAGAAGCCGCTTCTTCGCCTCCGGGAGAATCGGCGAGCGGCAGCTTCCCAAAGGCGAAGATGCAAGCTGCAGCACGCAGGCACAGTGTGGGCAGCCTTCAGACTTAGAGAAAACAGTACTTTACCACTCTCCTGCCTTTTCCATGGTTATTCTATTGGAAAAGAACGAGTTTTGGACAACTACCTTTCATTCTTGCCAAACTCTTTGCAGACCCCCGTGCAAGCTTTAGAACAAGATTTTGGATGTTTTCTTTCCTGGCAGAGTTTCTCCTTGCAAGATATGGTGGAAAAGCTTTTTGCTGAGTGTAGAGCGGCAAGACACGCAGAAGACGCAGATACGCAGCTCTCCGAAGCTAAGTGCCGGTCCCGGGCTTCTTTCGGCACAAACCGCTCTCAGGAGCTCCCTGCGCTCGCCACAATGCTCTGTGTGCGAAGAAGCCGCTTCTTCACCTCCGGGAGAATCGGCGAGCGGCAGCTTCCCAAAGGCGAAGATGCAAGCTGCAGCACACAGGCACAGTGTGGGCAGCCTTCAGACTTAGAGAAAACAGTACTTTACCACTCTCCTGCCTTTTCCATGGTTATTCTATTGGAAAAGAACGAGTTTTGGACAACTACCTTTCATTCTTGCCAAACTCTTTGCAGACCCCCGTGCAAGCTTTAGAAGAAGATTTTGGATGTTTTCTTTCCTGGCAGAGTTTCTCCTTGCAAGATATGGTGGAAAAGCTTTTTGCTGAGTGTAGAGCGGCAAGACACGCAGAAGACGCAGATACGCAGCTCTCCGAAGCTAAGTGCCGGTCCCGGGCTTCTTTCGGCACAAACCGCTCTCAGGAGCTCCCTGCGCTCGCCACAATGCTCTGTGTGCGAAGAAGCCGCTTCTTCGCCTCCGGGAGAATCGGCGAGCGGCAGCTTCCCAAAGGCGAAGATGCAAGCTGCAGCACGCAGGCACAGTGTGGGCAGCCTTCAGACTTAGAGAAAACAGTACTTTACCACTCTCCTGCCTTTTCCATGGTTATTCTATTGGAAAAGAACGAGTTTTGGACAACTACCTTTCATTCTTGCCAAACTCTTTGCAGACCCCCGTGCAAGCTTTAGAACAAGATTTTGGATGTTTTCTTTCCTGGCAGAGTTTCTCCTTGCAAGATATGGTGGAAAAGCTTTTTGCTGAGTGTAGAGCGGCAAGACACGCAGAAGACGCAGATACGCAGCTCTCCGAAGCTAAGTGCCGGTCCCGGGCTTCTTTCGGCACAAACCGCTCTCAGGAGCTCCCTGCGCTCGCCACAATGCTCTGTGTGCGAAGAAGCCGCTTCTTCGCCTCCGGGAGAATCGGCGAGCGGCAGCTTCCCAAAGGCGAAGATGCAAGCTGCAGCACACAGGCACAGTGTGGGCAGCCTTCAGACTTCGAGAAAACAGTACTTTACCACTCTCCTGCCTTTTCCATGGTTATTCTATTGGAAAAGAACGAGTTTTGGACAACTACCTTTCATTCTTGCCAAACTCTTTGCAGACCCCCGTGCAAGCTTTAGAAGAAGATTTTGGATGTTTTCTTTCCTGGCAGAGTTTCTCCTTGCAAGATATGGTGGAAAAGCTTTTTGCTGAGTGTAGAGCGGCAAGACACGCAGAAGACGCAGATACGCAGCTCTCCGAAGCTAAGTGCCGGTCCCGGGCTTCTTTCGGCACAAACCGCTCTCAGGAGCTCCCTGCGCTCGCCACAATGCTCTGTGTGCGAAGAAGCCGCTTCTTCGCCTCCTGGAGAATCGGCGAGCGGCAGCTTCCCAAAGGCGAAGATGCAAGCTGCACCACACAGGCACAGTGTGGGCAGCCTTCAGACTTAGAGAAAACAGTACTTTACCACTCTCCTGCCTTTTCCATGGTTATTCTATTGGAAAAGAACGAGTTTTGGACAACTACCTTTCATTCTTGCCAAACTCTTTGCAGACCCCCGTGCAAGCTTTAGAACAAGATTTTGGATGTTTTCTTTCCTGGCAGAGTTTCTCCTTGCAAGATATGGTGGAAAAGCTTTTTGCTGAGTGTAGAGCGGCAAGACACGCAGAAGACGCAGATACGCAGCTCTCCGAAGCTAAGTGCCGGTCCCGGGCTTCTGTCGGCACAAACCGCTCTCAGGAGCTCCCTGCGCTCGCCACAATGCTCTGTGTGCGAAGAAGCAGCTTCTTTGCCTCCTGGAGAATCGGCGAGCGGCAGCTTCCCAAAGGCGAAGATGCAAGCTGCAGCACACAGGCACAGTGTGGGCAGCCTTCAGACTTAGAGAAAACAGTACTTTACCACTCTCCTGCCTTTTCCATGGTTATTCTATTGGAAAAGAACGAGTTTTGGACAACTACCTTTCATTCTTGCCAAACTCTTTGCAGACCCCCGTGCAAGCTTTAGAAGAAGATTTTGGATGTTTTCTTTCCTGGCAGAGTTTCTCCTTGCAAGATATGGTGGAAAAGCTTTTTGCTGAGTGTAGAGCGGCAAGACACGCAGAAGACGCAGATACGCAGCTCTCCGAAGCTAAGTGCCGGTCCCGGGCTTCTTTCGGCACAAACCGCTCTCAGGAGCTCCCTGCGCTCGCCACAATGCTCTGTGTGCGAAGAAGCCGCTTCTTCGCCTCCGGGAGAATCGGCGAGCGGCAGCTTCCCAAAGGCGAAGATGCAAGCTGCAGCACACAGGCACAGTGTGGGCAGCCTTCAGACTTAGAGAAAACAGTACTTTACCACTCTCCTGCCTTTTCCATGGTTATTCTATTGGAAAAGAACGAGTTTTGGACAACTACCTTTCATTCTTGCCAAACTCTTTGCAGACCCCCGTGCAAGCTTTAGAAGAAGATTTTGGATGTTTTCTTTCCTGGCAGAGTTTCTCCTTGCAAGATATGGTGGAAAAGCTTTTTGCTGAGTGTAGAGCGGCAAGACACGCAGAAGACGCAGATACGCAGCTCTCCGAAGCTAAGTGCCGGTCCCGGGCTTCTTTCGGCACAAACCGCTCTCAGGAGCTCCCTGCGCTCGCCACAATGCTCTGTGTGCGAAGAAGCCGCTTCTTCGCCTCCGGGAGAATCGGCGAGCGGCAGCTTCCCAAAGGCGAAGATGCAAGCTGCAGCACACAGGCACAGTGTGGGCAGCCTTCAGACTTAGAGAAAACAGTACTTTACCACTCTCCTGCCTTTTCCATGGTTATTCTATTGGAAAAGAACGAGTTTTGGACAACTACCTTTCATTCTTGCCAAACTCTTTGCAGACCCCCGTGCAAGCTTTAGAAGAAGATTTTGGATGTTTTCTTTCCTGGCAGAGTTTCTCCTTGCAAGATATGGTGGAAAAGCTTTTTGCTGAGTGTAGAGCGGCAAGACACGCAGAAGACGCAGATACGCAGCTCTCCGAAGCTAAGTGCCGGTCCCGGGCTTCTTTCGGCACAAACCGCTCTCAGGAGCTCCCTGCGCTCGCCACAATGCTCTGTGTGCGAAGAAGCCGCTTCTTCGCCTCCGGGAGAATCGGCGAGCGGCAGCTTCCCAAAGGCGAAGATGCAAGCTGCAGCACACAGGCACAGTGTGGGCAGCCTTCAGACTTAGAGAAAACAGTACTTTACCACTCTCCTGCCTTTTCCATGGTTATTCTATTGGAAAAGAACGAGTTTTGGACAACTACCTTTCATTCTTGCCAAACTCTTTGCAGACCCCCGTGCAAGCTTTAGAAGAAGATTTTGGATGTTTTCTTTCCTGGCAGAGTTTCTCCTTGCAAGATATGGTGGAAAAGCTTTTTGCTGAGTGTAGAGCGGCAAGACACGCAGAAGACGCAGATACGCAGCTCTCCGAAGCTAAGTGCCGGTCCCGGGCTTCTTTCGGCACAAACCGCTCTCAGGAGCTCCCTGCGCTCGCCACAATGCTCTGTGTGCGAAGAAGCCGCTTCTTCGCCTCCGGGAGAATCGGCGAGCGGCAGCTTCCCAAAGGCGAAGATGCAAGCTGCAGCACACAGGCACAGTGTGGGCAGCCTTCAGACTTAGAGAAAACAGTACTTTACCACTCTCCTGCCTTTTCCATGGTTATTCTATTGGAAAAGAACGAGTTTTGGACAACTACCTTTCATTCTTGCCAAACTCTTTGCAGACCCCCGTGCAAGCTTTAGAACAAGATTTTGGATGTTTTCTTTCCTGGCAGAGTTTCTCCTTGCAAGATATGGTGGAAAAGCTTTTTGCTGAGTGTAGAGCGGCAAGACACGCAGAAGACGCAGATACGCAGCTCTCCGAAGCTAAGTGCCGGTCCCGGGCTTCTTTCGGCACAAACCGCTCTCAGGAGCTCCCTGCGCTCGCCACAATGCTCTGTGTGCGAAGAAGCCGCTTCTTCGCCTCCGGGAGAATCGGCGAGCGGCAGCTTCCCAAAGGCGAAGATGCAAGCTGCAGCACGCAGGCACAGTGTGGGCAGCCTTCAGACTTAGAGAAAACAGTACTTTACCACTCTCCTGCCTTTTCCATGGTTATTCTATTGGAAAAGAACGAGTTTTGGACAACTACCTTTCATTCTTGCCAAACTCTTTGCAGACCCCCGTGCAAGCTTTAGAACAAGATTTTGGATGTTTTCTTTCCTGGCAGAGTTTCTCCTTGCAAGATATGGTGGAAAAGCTTTTTGCTGAGTGTAGAGCGGCAAGACACGCAGAAGACGCAGATACGCAGCTCTCCGAAGCTAAGTGCCGGTCCCGGGCTTCTTTCGGCACAAACCGCTCTCAGGAGCTCCCTGCGCTCGCCACAATGCTCTGTGTGCGAAGAAGCCGCTTCTTCGCCTCCGGGAGAATCGGCGAGCGGCAGCTTCCCAAAGGCGAAGATGCAAGCTGCAGCACACAGGCACAGTGTGGGCAGCCTTCAGACTTCGAGAAAACAGTACTTGACCACTCTCCTGCCTTTTCCATGGTTATTCTATTGGAAAAGAACGAGTTTTGGACAACTACCTTTCATTCTTGCCAAACTCTTTGCAGACCCCCGTGCAAGCTTTAGAACAAGATTTTGGATGTTTTCTTTCCTGGCAGAGTTTCTCCTTGCAAGATATGGTGGAAAAGCTTTTTGCTGAGTGTAGAGCGGCAAGACACGCAGAAGACGCAGATACGCAGCTCTCCGAAGCTAAGTGCCGGTCCCGGGCTTCTTTCGGCACAAACCGCTCTCAGGAGCTCCCTGCGCTCGCCACAATGCTCTGTGTGCGAAGAAGCCGCTTCTTCGCCTGCGGGAGAATCGGCGAGCGGCAGCTTCCCAAAGGCGAAGATGCAAGCTGCACCACACAGGCACAGTGTGGGCAGCCTTCAGACTTAGAGAAAACAGTACTTTACCACTCTCCTGCCTTTTCCATGGTTATTCTATTGGAAAAGAACGAGTTTTGGACAACTACCTTTCATTCTTGCCAAACTCTTTGCAGACCCCCGTGCAAGCTTTAGAACAAGATTTTGGATGTTTTCTTTCCTGGCAGAGTTTCTCCTTGCAAGATATGGTGGAAAAGCTTTTTGCTGAGTGTAGAGCGGCAAGACACGCAGAAGACGCAGATACGCAGCTCTCCGAAGCTAAGTGCCGGTCCCGGGCTTCTGTCGGCACAAACCGCTCTCAGGAGCTCCCTGCGCTCGCCACAATGCTCTGTGTGCGAAGAAGCAGCTTCTTTGCCTCCTGGAGAATCGGCGAGCGGCAGCTTCCCAAAGGCGAAGATGCAAGCTGCAGCACACAGGCACAGTGTGGGCAGCCTTCAGACTTAGAGAAAACAGTACTTTACCACTCTCCTGCCTTTTCCATGGTTATTCTATTGGAAAAGAACGAGTTTTGGACAACTACCTTTCATTCTTGCCAAACTCTTTGCAGACCCCCGTGCAAGCTTTAGAAGAAGATTTTGGATGTTTTCTTTCCTGGCAGAGTTTCTCCTTGCAAGATATGGTGGAAAAGCTTTTTGCTGAGTGTAGAGCGGCAAGACACGCAGAAGACGCAGATACGCAGCTCTCCGAAGCTAAGTGCCGGTCCCGGGCTTCTTTCGGCACAAACCGCTCTCAGGAGCTCCCTGCGCTCGCCACAATGCTCTGTGTGCGAAGAAGCCGCTTCTTCGCCTCCGGGAGAATCGGCGAGCGGCAGCTTCCCAAAGGCGAAGATGCAAGCTGCAGCACACAGGCACAGTGTGGGCAGCCTTCAGACTTAGAGAAAACAGTACTTTACCACTCTCCTGCCTTTTCCATGGTTATTCTATTGGAAAAGAACGAGTTTTGGACAACTACCTTTCATTCTTGCCAAACTCTTTGCAGACCCCCGTGCAAGCTTTAGAAGAAGATTTTGGATGTTTTCTTTCCTGGCAGAGTTTCTCCTTGCAAGATATGGTGGAAAAGCTTTTTGCTGAGTGTAGAGCGGCAAGACACGCAGAAGACGCAGATACGCAGCTCTCCGAAGCTAAGTGCCGGTCCCGGGCTTCTTTCGGCACAAACCGCTCTCAGGAGCTCCCTGCGCTCGCCACAATGCTCTGTGTGCGAAGAAGCCGCTTCTTCGCCTCCGGGAGAATCGGCGAGCGGCAGCTTCCCAAAGGCGAAGATGCAAGCTGCAGCACACAGGCACAGTGTGGGCAGCCTTCAGACTTAGAGAAAACAGTACTTTACCACTCTCCTGCCTTTTCCATGGTTATTCTATTGGAAAAGAACGAGTTTTGGACAACTACCTTTCATTCTTGCCAAACTCTTTGCAGACCCCCGTGCAAGCTTTAGAAGAAGATTTTGGATGTTTTCTTTCCTGGCAGAGTTTCTCCTTGCAAGATATGGTGGAAAAGCTTTTTGCTGAGTGTAGAGCGGCAAGACACGCAGAAGACACAGATACGCAGCTCTCCGAAGCTAAGTGCCGGTCCCGGGCTTCTTTCGGCACAAACCGCTCTCAGGAGCTCCCTGCGCTCGCCACAATGCTCTGTGTGCGAAGAAGCCGCTTCTTCGCCTCCGGGAGAATCGGCGAGCGGCAGCTTCCCAAAGGCGAAGATGCAAGCTGCAGCACACAGGCACAGTGTGGGCAGCCTTCAGACTTAGAGAAAACAGTACTTTACCACTCTCCTGCCTTTTCCATGGTTATTCTATTGGAAAAGAACGAGTTTTGGACAACTACCTTTCATTCTTGCCAAACTCTTTGCAGACCCCCGTGCAAGCTTTAGAAGAAGATTTTGGATGTTTTCTTTCCTGGCAGAGTTTCTCCTTGCAAGATATGGTGGAAAAGCTTTTTGCTGAGTGTAGAGCGGCAAGACACGCAGAAGACGCAGATACGCAGCTCTCCGAAGCTAAGTGCCGGTCCCGGGCTTCTTTCGGCACAAACCGCTCTCAGGAGCTCCCTGCGCTCGCCACAATGCTCTGTGTGCGAAGAAGCCGCTTCTTCGCCTCCGGGAGAATCGGCGAGCGGCAGCTTCCCAAAGGCGAAGATGCAAGCTGCAGCACACAGGCACAGTGTGGGCAGCCTTCAGACTTAGAGAAAACAGTACTTTACCACTCTCCTGCCTTTTCCATGGTTATTCTATTGGAAAAGAACGAGTTTTGGACAACTACCTTTCATTCTTGCCAAACTCTTTGCAGACCCCCGTGCAAGCTTTAGAACAAGATTTTGGATGTTTTCTTTCCTGGCAGAGTTTCTCCTTGCAAGATATGGTGGAAAAGCTTTTTGCTGAGTGTAGAGCGGCAAGACACGCAGAAGACGCAGATACGCAGCTCTCCGAAGCTAAGTGCCGGTCCCGGGCTTCTTTCGGCACAAACCGCTCTCAGGAGCTCCCTGCGCTCGCCACAATGCTCTGTGTGCGAAGAAGCCGCTTCTTCGCCTCCGGGAGAATCGGCGAGCGGCAGCTTCCCAAAGGCGAAGATGCAAGCTGCAGCACGCAGGCACAGTGTGGGCAGCCTTCAGACTTCGAGAAAACAGTACTTTACCACTCTCCTGCCTTTTCCATGGTTATTCTATTGGAAAAGAACGAGTTTTGGACAACTACCTTTCATTCTTGCCAAACTCTTTGCAGACCCCCGTGCAAGCTTTAGAACAAGATTTTGGATGTTTTCTTTCCTGGCAGAGTTTCTCCTTGCAAGATATGGTGGAAAAGCTTTTTGCTGAGTGTAGAGCGGCAAGACACGCAGAAGACGCAGATACGCAGCTCTCCGAAGCTAAGTGCCGGTCCCGGGCTTCTTTCGGCACAAACCGCTCTCAGGAGCTCCCTGCGCTCGCCACAATGCTCTGTGTGCGAAGAAGCCGCTTCTTCGCCTCCGGGAGAATCGGCGAGCGGCAGCTTCCCAAAGGCGAAGATGCAAGCTGCAGCACACAGGCACAGTGTGGGCAGCCTTCAGACTTAGAGAAAACAGTACTTTACCACTCTCCTGCCTTTTCCATGGTTATTCTATTGGAAAAGAACGAGTTTTGGACAACTACCTTTCATTCTTGCCAAACTCTTTGCAGACCCCCGTGCAAGCTTTAGAACAAGATTTTGGATGTTTTCTTTCCTGGCAGAGTTTCTCCTTGCAAGATATGGTGGAAAAGCTTTTTGCTGAGTGTAGAGCGGCAAGACACGCAGAAGACGCAGATACGCAGCTCTCCGAAGCTAAGTGCCGGTCCCGGGCTTCTTTCGGCACAAACCGCTCTCAGGAGCTCCCTGCGCTCGCCACAATGCTCTGTGTGCGAAGAAGCCGCTTCTTCGCCTCCGGGAGAATCGGCGAGCGGCAGCTTCCCAAAGGCGAAGATGCAAGCTGCAGCACACAGGCACAGTGTGGGCAGCCTTCAGACTTAGAGAAAACAGTACTTTACCACTCTCCTGCCTTTTCCATGGTTATTCTATTGGAAAAGAACGAGTTTTGGACAACTACCTTTCATTCTTGCCAAACTCTTTGCAGACCCCCGTGCAAGCTTTAGAACAAGATTTTGGATGTTTTCTTTCCTGGCAGAGTTTCTCCTTGCAAGATATGGTGGAAAAGCTTTTTACTGAGTGTAGAGCGGCAAGACACGCAGAAGACGCAGATACGCAGCTCTCCGAAGCTAAGTGCCGGTCCCGGGCTTCTTTCGGCACAAACCGCTCTCAGGAGCTCCCTGCGCTCGCCACAATGCTCTGTGTGCGAAGAAGCCGCTTCTTCGCCTCCGGGAGAATCGGCGAGCGGCAGCTTCCCAAAGGCGAAGATGCAAGCTGCAGCACACAGGCACAGTGTGGGCAGCCTTCAGACTTAGAGAAAACAGTACTTTACCACTCTCCTGCCTTTTCCATGGTTATTCTATTGGAAAAGAACGAGTTTTGGACAACTACCTTTCATTCTTGCCAAACTCTTTGCAGACCCCCGTGCAAGCTTTAGAAGAAGATTTTGGATGTTTTCTTTCCTGGCAGAGTTTCTCCTTGCAAGATATGGTGGAAAAGCTTTTTGCTGAGTGTAGAGCGGCAAGACACGCAGAAGACGCAGATACGCAGCTCTCCGAAGCTAAGTGCCGGTCCCGGGCTTCTTTCGGCACAAACCGCTCTCAGGAGCTCCCTGCGCTCGCCACAATGCTCTGTGTGCGAAGAAGCCGCTTCTTCGCCTCCGGGAGAATCGGCGAGCGGCAGCTTCCCAAAGGCGAAGATGCAAGCTGCAGCACACAGGCACAGTGTGGGCAGCCTTCAAACTTAGAGAAAACAGTACTTTACCACTCTCCTGCCTTTTCCATGGTTATTCTATTGGAAAAGAACGAGTTTTGGACAACTACCTTTCATTCTTGCCAAACTCTTTGCAGACCCCCGTGCAAGCTTTAGAAGAAGATTTTGGATGTTTTCTTTCCTGGCAGAGTTTCTCCTTGCAAGATATGGTGGAAAAGCTTTTTGCTGAGTGTAGAGCGGCAAGACACGCAGAAGACGCAGATACGCAGCTCTCCGAAGCTAAGTGCCGGTCCCGGGCTTCTTTCGGCACAAACCGCTCTCAGGAGCTCCCTGCGCTCGCCACAATGCTCTGTGTGCGAAGAAGCCGCTTCTTCGCCTCCGGGAGAATCGGCGAGCGGCAGCTTCCCAAAGGCGAAGATGCAAGCTGCAGCACACAGGCACAGTGTGGGCAGCCTTCAGACTTAGAGAAAACAGTACTTTACCACTCTCCTGCCTTTTCCATGGTTATTCTATTGGAAAAGAACGAGTTTTGGACAACTACCTTTCATTCTTGCCAAACTCTTTGCAGACCCCCGTGCAAGCTTTAGAACAAGATTTTGGATGTTTTCTTTCCTGGCAGAGTTTCTCCTTGCAAGATATGGTGGAAAAGCTTTTTGCTGAGTGTAGAGCGGCAAGACACGCAGAAGACGCAGATACGCAGCTCTCCGAAGCTAAGTGCCGGTCCCGGGCTTCTTTCGGCACAAACCGCTCTCAGGAGCTCCCTGCGCTCGCCACAATGCTCTGTGTGCGAAGAAGCCGCTTCTTCGCCTCCGGGAGAATCGGCGAGCGGCAGCTTCCCAAAGGCGAAGATGCAAGCTGCAGCACACAGGCACAGTGTGGGCAGCCTTCAGACTTAGAGAAAACAGTACTTTACCACTCTCCTGCCTTTTCCATGGTTATTCTATTGGAAAAGAACGAGTTTTGGACAACTACCTTTCATTCTTGCCAAACGCTTTGCAGACCCCCTTGCAAGCTTTAGAACAAGATTTTGGATGTTTTCTTTCCTGGCAGAGTTTCTCCTTGCAAGATATGGTGGAAAAGCTTTTTGCTGAGTGTAGAGCGGCAAGACACGCAGAAGACGCAGATACGCAGCTCTCCGAAGCTAAGTGCCGGTCCCGGGCTTCTTTCGGCACAAACCGCTCTCAGGAGCTCCCTGCGCTCGCCACAATGCTCTGTGTGCGAAGAAGCCGCTTCTTCGCCTCCGGGAGAATCGGCGAGCGGCAGCTTCCCAAAGGCGAAGATGCAAGCTGCAGCACACAGGCACAGTGTGGGCAGCCTTCAGACTTCGAGAAAACAGTACTTTACCACTCTCCTGCCTTTTCCATGGTTATTCTATTGGAAAAGAACGAGTTTTGGACAACTACCTTTCATTCTTGCCAAACTCTTTGCAGACCCCCGTGCAAGCTTTAGAACAAGATTTTGGATGTTTTCTTTCCTGGCAGAGTTTCTCCTTGCAAGATATGGTGGAAAAGCTTTTTGCTGAGTGTAGAGCGGCAAGACACGCAGAAGACGCAGATACGCAGCTCTCCGAAGCTAAGTGCCGGTCCCGGGCTTCTTTCGGCACAAACCGCTCTCAGGAGCTCCCTGCGCTCGCCACAATGCTCTGTGTGCGAAGAAGCAGCTTCTTCGCCTCCTGGAGAATCGGCGAGCGGCAGCTTCCCAAAGGCGAAGATGCAAGCTGCACCACACAGGCACAGTGTGGGCAGCCTTCAGACTTCGAGAAAACAGTACTTTACCACTCTCCTGCCTTTTCCATGGTTATTCTATTGGAAAAGAACGAGTTTTGGACAACTACCTTTCATTCTTGCCAAATGCTTTGCAGACCCCCGTGCAAGCTTTAGAACAAGATTTTGGATGTTTTCTTTCCTGGCAGAGTTTCTCCTTGCAAGATATGGTGGAAAAGCTTTTTGCTGAGTGTAGAGCGGCAAGACACGCAGAAGACGCAGATACGCAGCTCTCCGAAGCTAAGTGCCGGTCCCGGGCTTCTTTCGGCACAAACCGCTCTCAGGAGCTCCCTGCGCTCGCCACAATGCTCTGTGTGCGAAGAAGCCGCTTCTTCGCCTCCGGGAGAATCGGCGAGCGGCAGCTTCCCAAAGGCGAAGATGCAAGCTGCAGCACGCAGGCACAGTGTGGGCAGCCTTCAGACTTAGAGAAAACAGTACTTTACCACTCTCCTGCCTTTTCCATGGTTATTCTATTGGAAAAGAACGAGTTTTGGACAACTACCTTTCATTCTTGCCAAACGCTTTGCAGACCCCCTTGCAAGCTTTAGAAGAAGATTTTGGATGTTTTCTTTCCTGGCAGAGTTTCTCCTTGCAAGATATGGTGGAAAAGCTTTTTGCTGAGTGTAGAGCGGCAAGAGACGCAGAAGACGCAGATACGCAGCTCTCCGAAGCTAAGTGCCGGTCCCGGGCTTCTTTCGGCACAAACCGCTCTCAGGAGCTCCCTGCGCTCGCCACAATGCTCTGTGTGCGAAGAAGCCGCTTCTTCGCCTCCGGGAGAATCGGCGAGCGGCAGCTTCCCAAAGGCGAAGATGCAAGCTGCAGCACACAGGCACAGTGTGGGCAGCCTTCAGACTTCGAGAAAACAGTACTTTACCACTCTCCTGCCTTTTCCATGGTTATTCTATTGGAAAAGAACGAGTTTTGGACAACTACCTTTCATTCTTGCCAAACTCTTTGCAGACCCCCGTGCAAGCTTTAGAACAAGATTTTGGATGTTTTCTTTCCTGGCAGAGTTTCTCCTTGCAAGATATGGTGGAAAAGCTTTTTGCTGAGTGTAGAGCGGCAAGACACGCAGAAGACGCAGATACGCAGCTCTCCGAAGCTAAGTGCCGGTCCCGGGCTTCTTTCGGCACAAACCGCTCTCAGGAGCTCCCTGCGCTCGCCACAATGCTCTGTGTGCGAAGAAGCCGCTTCTTCGCCTCCTGGAGAATCGGCGAGCGGCAGCTTCCCAAAGGCGAAGATGCAAGCTGCAGCACGCAGGCACAGTGTGGGCAGCCTTCAGACTTAGAGAAAACAGTACTTTACCACTCTCCTGCCTTTTCCATGGTTATTCTATTGGAAAAGAACGAGTTTTGGACAACTACCTTTCATTCTTGCCAAACTCTTTGCAGACCCCCGTGCAAGCTTTAGAAGAAGATTTTGGATGTTTTCTTTCCTGGCAGAGTTTCTCCTTGCAAGATATGGTGGAAAAGCTTTTTGCTGAGTGTAGAGCGGCAAGACACGCAGAAGACGCAGATACGCAGCTCTCCGAAGCTAAGTGCCGGTCCCGGGCTTCTTTCGGCACAAACCGCTCTCAGGAGCTCCCTGCGCTCGCCACAATGCTCTGTGTGCGAAGAAGCCGCTTCTTCGCCTCCGGGAGAATCGGCGAGCGGCAGCTTCCCAAAGGCGAAGATGCAAGCTGCAGCACGCAGGCACAGTGTGGGCAGCCTTCAGACTTAGAGAAAACAGTACTTTACCACTCTCCTGCCTTTTCCATGGTTATTCTATTGGAAAAGAACGAGTTTTGGACAACTACCTTTCATTCTTGCCAAACTCTTTGCAGACCCCCGTGCAAGCTTTAGAACAAGATTTTGGATGTTTTCTTTCCTGGCAGAGTTTCTCCTTGCAAGATATGGTGGAAAAGCTTTTTGCTGAGTGTAGAGCGGCAAGACACGCAGAAGACGCAGATACGCAGCTCTCCGAAGCTAAGTGCCGGTCCCGGGCTTCTTTCGGCACAAACCGCTCTCAGGAGCTCCCTGCGCTCGCCACAATGCTCTGTGTGCGAAGAAGCCGCTTCTTCGCCTCCGGGAGAATCGGCGAGCGGCAGCTTCCCAAAGGCGAAGATGCAAGCTGCAGCACACAGGCACAGTGTGGGCAGCCTTCAGACTTCGAGAAAACAGTACTTTACCACTCTCCTGCCTTTTCCATGGTTATTCTATTGGAAAAGAACGAGTTTTGGACAACTACCTTTCATTCTTGCCAAACTCTTTGCAGACCCCCGTGCAAGCTTTAGAAGAAGATTTTGGATGTTTTCTTTCCTGGCAGAGTTTCTCCTTGCAAGATATGGTGGAAAAGCTTTTTGCTGAGTGTAGAGCGGCAAGACACGCAGAAGACGCAGATACGCAGCTCTCCGAAGCTAAGTGCCGGTCCCGGGCTTCTTTCGGCACAAACCGCTCTCAGGAGCTCCCTGCGCTCGCCACAATGCTCTGTGTGCGAAGAAGCCGCTTCTTCGCCTCCGGGAGAATCGGCGAGCGGCAGCTTCCCAAAGGCGAAGATGCAAGCTGCAGCACGCAGGCACAGTGTGGGCAGCCTTCAGACTTAGAGAAAACAGTACTTTACCACTCTCCTGCCTTTTCCATGGTTATTCTATTGGAAAAGAACGAGTTTTGGACAACTACCTTTCATTCTTGCCAAACGCTTTGCAGACCCCCTTGCAAGCTTTAGAACAAGATTTTGGATGTTTTCTTTCCTGGCAGAGTTTCTCCTTGCAAGATATGGTGGAAAAGCTTTTTGCTGAGTGTAGAGCGGCAAGACACGCAGAAGACGCAGATACGCAGCTCTCCGAAGCTAAGTGCCGGTCCCGGGCTTCTTTCGGCACAAACCGCTCTCAGGAGCTCCCTGCGCTCGCCACAATGCTCTGTGTGCGAAGAAGCCGCTTCTTCGCCTCCGGGAGAATCGGCGAGCGGCAGCTTCCCAAAGGCGAAGATGCAAGCTGCAGCACACAGGCACAGTGTGGGCAGCCTTCAGACTTAGAGAAAACAGTACTTTACCACTCTCCTGCCTTTTCCATGGTTATTCTATTGGAAAAGAACGAGTTTTGGACAACTACCTTTCATTCTTGCCAAACTCTTTGCAGACCCCCGTGCAAGCTTTAGAACAAGATTTTGGATGTTTTCTTTCCTGGCAGAGTTTCTCCTTGCAAGATATGGTGGAAAAGCTTTTTGCTGAGTGTAGAGCGGCAAGACACGCAGAAGACGCAGATACGCAGCTCTCCGAAGCTAAGTGCCGGTCCCGGGCTTCTTTCGGCACAAACCGCTCTCAGGAGCTCCCTGCGCTCGCCACAATGCTCTGTGTGCGAAGAAGCCGCTTCTTCGCCTCCGGGAGAATCGGCGAGCGGCAGCTTCCCAAAGGCGAAGATGCAAGCTGCAGCACACAGGCACAGTGTGGGCAGCCTTCAGACTTCGAGAAAACAGTACTTTACCACTCTCCTGCCTTTTCCATGGTTATTCTATTGGAAAAGAACGAGTTTTGGACAACTACCTTTCATTCTTGCCAAACTCTTTGCAGACCCCCGTGCAAGCTTTAGAACAAGATTTTGGATGTTTTCTTTCCTGGCAGAGTTTCTCCTTGCAAGATATGGTGGAAAAGCTTTTTGCTGAGTGTAGAGCGGCAAGACACGCAGAAGACGCAGATACGCAGCTCTCCGAAGCTAAGTGCCGGTCCCGGGCTTCTTTCGGCACAAACCGCTCTCAGGAGCTCCCTGCGCTCGCCACAATGCTCTGTGTGCGAAGAAGCCGTTTCTTCGCCTCCGGGAGAATCGGCGAGCGGCAGCTTCCCAAAGGCGAAGATGCAAGCTGCAGCACACAGGCACAGTGTGGGCAGCCTTCAGACTTCGAGAAAACAGTACTTTACCACTCTCCTGCCTTTTCCATGGTTATTCTATTGGAAAAGAACGAGTTTTGGACAACTACCTTTCATTCTTGCCAAACTCTTTGCAGACCCCCGTGCAAGCTTTAGAACAAGATTTTGGATGTTTTCTTTCCTGGCAGAGTTTCTCCTTGCAAGATATGGTGGAAAAGCTTTTTGCTGAGTGTAGAGCGGCAAGACACGCAGAAGACGCAGATACGCAGCTCTCCGAAGCTAAGTGCCGGTCCCGGGCTTCTTTCGGCACAAACCGCTCTCAGGAGCTCCCTGCGCTCGCCACAATGCTCTGTGTGCGAAGAAGCCGCTTCTTCGCCTCCTGGAGTCGGCGAGCGGCAGCTTCCCCAAAGGTGAAGATGCAAGCTGCAGCACCAGGCACAGTGTGGGCAGCCTTCAAACTTAGAGAAAACAGTACTTTACCACTTCTCCTGCCTTTTCCATGGTTATTCTATTGGAAAAGAACGAGTTTTGGACAACTACCTTCATTCTTGCCAAACTCTTTGCAGACCCCCGTGCAAGCTTTAGAACAAGATTTTGGATGTTTTCTTTCCTGGCAGAGTTTCTCCTTGCAAGATATGGTGGAAAAGCTTTTTGCTGAGTGTAGAGCTGGCAAGACACGCAGAAGACGCAGATACGCAGCTCTCCGAAGCTAAGTGCCGGTCCCGGGCTTCTTTCGGCACAAACCGCTCTCAGGAGCTCCCTGCGCTCGCCACAATGCTCTGTGTGCGAAGAAGCCGCTTCTTCGCCTCCTGGAGAATCGGCGAGCGGCAGCTTCCCAAAGGCGAAGATGCAAGCTGCACCACACAGGCACAGTGTGGGCAGCCTTCAGACTTCGAGAAAACAGTACTTTACCATCTCCTGCCTTTTCCATGGTTATTCTATTGGAAAAGAACGAGTTTTGGACAACTACCTTTCATTCTTGCCAAACTCTTTGCAGACCCCCGTGCAAGCTTTAGAAGAAGATTTTGGATGTTTTCTTTCCTGGCAGAGTTTCTCCTTGCAAGATATGGTGGAAAAGCTTTTTGCTGAGTGTAGAGCGGCAAGACACGCAGAAGACGCAGATACGCAGCTCTCCGAAGCTAAGTGCCGGTCCCGGGCTTCTTTCGGCACAAACCGCTCTCAGGAGCTCCCTGCGCTCGCCACAATGCTCTGTGTGCGAAGAAGCCGCTTCTTCGCCTCCGGGAGAATCGGCGAGCGGCAGCTTCCCAAAGGCGAAGATGCAAGCTGCAGCACACAGGCACAGTGTGGGCAGCCTTCAGACTTAGAGAAAACAGTACTTTACCACTCTCCTGCCTTTTCCATGGTTATTCTATTGGAAAAGAACGAGTTTTGGACAACTACCTTTCATTCTTGCCAAACTCTTTGCAGACCCCCGTGCAAGCTTTAGAAGAAGATTTTGGATGTTTTCTTTCCTGGCAGAGTTTCTCCTTGCAAGATATGTGGTGGAAAAGCTTTTTGCTGAGTGTAGAGCGGCAAGACACGCAGAAGACGCAGATACGCAGCTCTCCGAAGCTAAGTGCCGGTCCCGGGCTTCTTTCGGCACAAACCGCTCTCAGGAGCTCCCTGCGCTCGCCACAATGCTCTGTGTGCGAAGAAGCCGCTTCTTCGCCTCCGGGAGAATCGGCGAGCGGCAGCTTCCCAAAGGCGAAGATGCAAGCTGCAGCACGCAGGCACAGTGTGGGCAGCCTTCAGACTTAGAGAAAACAGTACTTTACCACTCTCCTGCCTTTTCCATGGTTATTCTATTGGAAAAGAACGAGTTTTGGACAACTACCTTTCATTCTTGCCAAACGCTTTGCAGACCCCCTTGCAAGCTTTAGAACAAGATTTTGGATGTTTTCTTTCCTGGCAGAGTTTCTCCTTGCAAGATATGGTGGAAAAGCTTTTTGCTGAGTGTAGAGCGGCAAGACACGCAGAAGACGCAGATACGCAGCTCTCCGAAGCTAAGTGCCGGTCCCGGGCTTCTTTCGGCACAAACCGCTCTCAGGAGCTCCCTGCGCTCGCCACAATGCTCTGTGTGCGAAGAAGCCGCTTCTTCGCCTCCGGGAGAATCGGCGAGCGGCAGCTTCCCAAAGGCGAAGATGCAAGCTGCACCACACAGGCACAGTGTGGGCAGCCTTCAGACTTAGAGAAAACAGTACTTTACCACTCTCCTGCCTTTTCCATGGTTATTCTATTGGAAAAGAACGAGTTTTGGACAACTACCTTTCATTCTTGCCAAACTCTTTGCAGACCCCCGTGCAAGCTTTAGAACAAGATTTTGGATGTTTTCTTTCCTGGCAGAGTTTCTCCTTGCAAGATATGGTGGAAAAGCTTTTTGCTGAGTGTAGAGCGGCAAGACACGCAGAAGACGCAGATACGCAGCTCTCCGAAGCTAAGTGCCGGTCCCGGGCTTCTTTCGGCACAAACCGCTCTCAGGAGCTCCCTGCGCTCGCCACAATGCTCTGTGTGCGAAGAAGCCGCTTCTTCGCCTCCGGGAGAATCGGCGAGCGGCAGCTTCCCAAAGGCGAAGATGCAAGCTGCAGCCACACAGGCACAGTGTGGGCAGCCTTCAGACTTCGAGAAAACAGTACTTTACCACTCTCCTGCCTTTTCCATGTTATTCTATTGGGAAAAGAACGAGTTTTGGACAACTACCTTTCATTCTTGCAAACTCTTTGCAGACCCCCGTGCAAGCTTTAGAACAAGAATTTTGGATGTTTTCTTTCCTGGCAGAGTTTCTCCTTGCAAGATATGGTGGAAAAGCTTTTGCTGAGTGTAGAGCGGCAAGACACGCAGAAGACGCAGATACGCAGCTCTCCGAAGCTAAGTGCCGGTCCCGGGCTTCTTTCGGCCACAAACCGCTCTCAGGAGCTCCCTGCGCTCGCCACAATGCTCTGTGTGCGAAGAAAGCCCGTTTCTTCGCCTCCGGGAGAATCGGCGAGCGGCAGCTTCCCAAAGGCGAAGATGCAAGCTGCAGCACACAGGCACAGTGTGGGCAGCCTTCAGACTTCGAGAAACAGTACTTTACCACTCTCCTGCCTTTTCCATGGTTTATTCTATTGGAAAAGAACGAGTTTTGGACAACTACCTTTCATTCTTGCCAAACTCTTTGCAGACCCCCGTGCAAGCTTAGAACAAGATTTTGGATGTTTTCTTTCCTGGCAGAGTTTCTCCTTGCAAGATATGGTGGAAAAGCTTTTGCTGAGTGTAGAGCGGCAAGACACGCAGAAGACGCAGATACGCAGCTCTCCCGAAGCTAAGTGCCGGTCCCGGGCTTCTTTCGGCACAAACCGCTCTCAGGAGCTCCCTGCGCTCGCCACAATGCTCTTGTGTGCGAAGAAGCCGCTTCGCCTCCTGGAGAATCGGCGAGCGGCAGCTTCCCAAAGGTGAAGATGCAAGCTGCAGCACACAGGCACAGTGTGGGCAGCCTTCAAACTTAGAGAAAACAGTACTTTACCACTCTCCTGCCTTTTCCATGGTTATTCTATTGGAAAAGAACGAGTTTTGGACAACTACCTTTCATTCTTGCCAAACTCTTTGCAGACCCCCGTGCAAGCTTTAGAACAAGATTTTGGATGTTTTCTTTCCTGGCAGAGTTTCTCCTTGCAAGATATGGTGGAAAAGCTTTTTGCTGAGTGTAGAGCGGCAAGACACGCAGAAGACGCAGATACGCAGCTCTCCGAAGCTAAGTGCCGGTCCCGGGCTTCTTTCGGCACAAACCGCTCTCAGGAGCTCCCTGCGCTCGCCACAATGCTCTGTGTGCGAAGAAGCCGCTTCTTCGCCTCGGGGAGAATCGGCGAGCGGCAGCTTCCCAAAGGCGAAGATGCAAGCTGCAGCACACAGGCACAGTGTGGGCAGCCTTCAGACTTCGAGAAAACAGTACTTTACCACTCTCCTGCCTTTTCCATGGTTATTCTATTGGAAAAGAACGAGTTTTGGACAACTACCTTTCATTCTTGCCAAACGCTTTGCAGACCCCCTTGCAAGCTTTAGAACAAGATTTTGGATGTTTTCTTTCCTGGCAGAGTTTCTCCTTGCAAGATATGGTGGAAAAGCTTTTTGCTGAGTGTAGAGCGGCAAGACACGCAGAAGACGCAGATACGCAGCTCTCCGAAGCTAAGTGCCGGTCCCGGGCTTCTTTCGGCACAAACCGCTCTCAGGAGCTCCCTGCGCTCGCCACAATGCTCTGTGTGCGAAGAAGCCGCTTCTTCGCCTCCGGGAGAATCGGCGAGCGGCAGCTTCCCAAAGGCGAAGATGCAAGCTGCAGCACACAGGCACAGTGTGGGCAGCCTTCAGACTTAGAGAAAACAGTACTTTACCACTCTCCTGCCTTTTCCATGGTTATTCTATTGGAAAAGAACGAGTTTTGGACAACTACCTTTCATTCTTGCCAAACTCTTTGCAGACCCCCGTGCAAGCTTTAGAACAAGATTTTGGATGTTTTCTTTCCTGGCAGAGTTTCTCCTTGCAAGATATGGTGGAAAAGCTTTTTGCTGAGTGTAGAGCGGCAAGACACGCAGAAGACGCAGATACGCAGCTCTCCGAAGCTAAGTGCCGGTCCCGGGCTTCTTTCGGCACAAACCGCTCTCAGGAGCTCCCTGCGCTCGCCACAATGCTCTGTGTGCGAAGAAGCCGCTTCTTCGCCTCCGGGAGAATCGGCGAGCGGCAGCTTCCCAAAGGCGAAGATGCAAGCTGCAGCACACAGGCACAGTGTGGGCAGCCTTCAGACTTCGAGAAAACAGTACTTTACCACTCTCCTGCCTTTTCCATGGTTATTCTATTGGAAAAGAACGAGTTTTGGACAACTACCTTTCATTCTTGCCAAACTCTTTGCAGACCCCCGTGCAAGCTTTAGAAGAAGATTTTGGATGTTTTCTTTCCTGGCAGAGTTTCTCCTTGCAAGATATGGTGGAAAAGCTTTTTGCTGAGTGTAGAGCGGCAAGACACGCAGAAGACGCAGATACGCAGCTCTCCGAAGCTAAGTGCCGGTCCCGGGCTTCTTTCGGCACAAACCGCTCTCAGGAGCTCCCTGCGCTCGCCACAATGCTCTGTGTGCGAAGAAGCCGCTTCTTCGCCTCCGGGAGAATCGGCGAGCGGCAGCTTCCCAAAGGCGAAGATGCAAGCTGCAGCACGCAGGCACAGTGTGGGCAGCCTTCAGACTTCGAGAAAACAGTACTTTACCACTCTCCTGCCTTTTCCATGGTTATTCTATTGGAAAAGAACGAGTTTTGGACAACTACCTTTCATTCTTGCCAAACTCTTTGCAGACCCCCGTGCAAGCTTTAGAACAAGATTTTGGATGTTTTCTTTCCTGGCAGAGTTTCTCCTTGCAAGATATGGTGGAAAAGCTTTTTGCTGAGTGTAGAGCGGCAAGACACGCAGAAGACGCAGATACGCAGCTCTCCGAAGCTAAGTGCCGGTCCCGGGCTTCTTTCGGCACAAACCGCTCTCAGGAGCTCCCTGCGCTCGCCACAATGCTCTGTGTGCGAAGAAGCCGCTTCTTCGCCTCCGGGAGAATCGGCGAGCGGCAGCTTCCCAAAGGCGAAGATGCAAGCTGCAGCACGCAGGCACAGTGTGGGCAGCCTTCAGACTTAGAGAAAACAGTACTTTACCACTCTCCTGCCTTTTCCATGGTTATTCTATTGGAAAAGAACGAGTTTTGGACAACTACCTTTCATTCTTGCCAAACTCTTTGCAGACCCCCGTGCAAGCTTTAGAAGAAGATTTTGGATGTTTTCTTTCCTGGCAGAGTTTCTCCTTGCAAGATATGGTGGAAAAGCTTTTTGCTGAGTGTAGAGCGGCAAGACACGCAGAAGACGCAGATACGCAGCTCTCCGAAGCTAAGTGCCGGTCCCGGGCTTCTTTCGGCACAAACCGCTCTCAGGAGCTCCCTGCGCTCGCCACAATGCTCTGTGTGCGAAGAAGCCGCTTCTTCGCCTCCGGGAGAATCGGCGAGCGGCAGCTTCCCAAAGGCGAAGATGCAAGCTGCAGCACACAGGCACAGTGTGGGCAGCCTTCAGACTTAGAGAAAACAGTACTTTACCACTCTCCTGCCTTTTCCATGGTTATTCTATTGGAAAAGAACGAGTTTTGGACAACTACCTTTCATTCTTGCCAAACTCTTTGCAGACCCCCGTGCAAGCTTTAGAACAAGATTTTGGATGTTTTCTTTCCTGGCAGAGTTTCTCCTTGCAAGATATGGTGGAAAAGCTTTTTGCTGAGTGTAGAGCGGCAAGACACGCAGAAGACGCAGATACGCAGCTCTCCGAAGCTAAGTGCCGGTCCCAGGCTTCTTTCGGCACAAACCGCTCTCAGGAGCTCCCTGCGCTCGCCACAATGCTCTGTGTGCGAAGAAGCCGCTTCTTCGCCTCCGGGAGAATCGGCGAGCGGCAGCTTCCCAAAGGCGAAGATGCAAGCTGCAGCACGCAGGCACAGTGTGGGCAGCCTTCAGACTTAGAGAAAACAGTACTTTACCACTCTCCTGCCTTTTCCATGGTTATTCTATTGGAAAAGAACGAGTTTTGGACAACTACCTTTCATTCTTGCCAAACTCTTTGCAGACCCCCGTGCAAGCTTTAGAACAAGATTTTGGATGTTTTCTTTCCTGGCAGAGTTTCTCCTTGCAAGATATGGTGGAAAAGCTTTTTGCTGAGTGTAGAGCGGCAAGACACGCAGAAGACGCAGATACGCAGCTCTCCGAAGCTAAGTGCCGGTCCCGGGCTTCTTTCGGCACAAACCGCTCTCAGGAGCTCCCTGCGCTCGCCACAATGCTCTGTGTGCGAAGAAGCCGCTTCTTCGCCTCCGGGAGAATCGGCGAGCGGCAGCTTCCCAAAGGCGAAGATGCAAGCTGCAGCACACAGGCACAGTGTGGGCAGCCTTCAGACTTCGAGAAAACAGTACTTTACCACTCTCCTGCCTTTTCCATGGTTATTCTATTGGAAAAGAACGAGTTTTGGACAACTACCTTTCATTCTTGCCAAACTCTTTGCAGACCCCCGTGCAAGCTTTAGAAGAAGATTTTGGATGTTTTCTTTCCTGGCAGAGTTTCTCCTTGCAAGATATGGTGGAAAAGCTTTTTGCTGAGTGTAGAGCGGCAAGACACGCAGAAGACGCAGATACGCAGCTCTCCGAAGCTAAGTGCCGGTCCCGGGCTTCTTTCGGCACAAACCGCTCTCAGGAGCTCCCTGCGCTCGCCACAATGCTCTGTGTGCGAAGAAGCCGCTTCTTCGCCTCCTGGAGAATCGGCGAGCGGCAGCTTCCCAAAGGCGAAGATGCAAGCTGCACCACACAGGCACAGTGTGGGCAGCCTTCAGACTTAGAGAAAACAGTACTTTACCACTCTCCTGCCTTTTCCATGGTTATTCTATTGGAAAAGAACGAGTTTTGGACAACTACCTTTCATTCTTGCCAAACTCTTTGCAGACCCCCGTGCAAGCTTTAGAACAAGATTTTGGATGTTTTCTTTCCTGGCAGAGTTTCTCCTTGCAAGATATGGTGGAAAAGCTTTTTGCTGAGTGTAGAGCGGCAAGACACGCAGAAGACGCAGATACGCAGCTCTCCGAAGCTAAGTGCCGGTCCCGGGCTTCTGTCGGCACAAACCGCTCTCAGGAGCTCCCTGCGCTCGCCACAATGCTCTGTGTGCGAAGAAGCAGCTTCTTTGCCTCCTGGAGAATCGGCGAGCGGCAGCTTCCCAAAGGCGAAGATGCAAGCTGCAGCACACAGGCACAGTGTGGGCAGCCTTCAGACTTAGAGAAAACAGTACTTTACCACTCTCCTGCCTTTTCCATGGTTATTCTATTGGAAAAGAACGAGTTTTGGACAACTACCTTTCATTCTTGCCAAACTCTTTGCAGACCCCCGTGCAAGCTTTAGAAGAAGATTTTGGATGTTTTCTTTCCTGGCAGAGTTTCTCCTTGCAAGATATGGTGGAAAAGCTTTTTGCTGAGTGTAGAGCGGCAAGACACGCAGAAGACGCAGATACGCAGCTCTCCGAAGCTAAGTGCCGGTCCCGGGCTTCTTTCGGCACAAACCGCTCTCAGGAGCTCCCTGCGCTCGCCACAATGCTCTGTGTGCGAAGAAGCCGCTTCTTCGCCTCCGGGAGAATCGGCGAGCGGCAGCTTCCCAAAGGCGAAGATGCAAGCTGCAGCACACAGGCACAGTGTGGGCAGCCTTCAGACTTAGAGAAAACAGTACTTGACCACTCTCCTGCCTTTTCCATGGTTATTCTATTGGAAAAGAACGAGTTTTGGACAACTACCTTTCATTCTTGCCAAACTCTTTGCAGACCCCCGTGCAAGCTTTAGAACAAGATTTTGGATGTTTTCTTTCCTGGCAGAGTTTCTCCTTGCAAGATATGGTGGAAAAGCTTTTTGCTGAGTGTAGAGCGGCAAGACACGCAGAAGACGCAGATACGCAGCTCTCCGAAGCTAAGTGCCGGTCCCGGGCTTCTTTCGGCACAAACCGCTCTCAGGAGCTCCCTGCGCTCGCCACAATGCTCTGTGTGCGAAGAAGCCGCTTCTTCGCCTCCGGGAGAATCGGCGAGCGGCAGCTTCCCAAAGGCGAAGATGCAAGCTGCAGCACACAGGCACAGTGTGGGCAGCCTTCAGACTTAGAGAAAACAGTACTTTACCACTCTCCTGCCTTTTCCATGGTTATTCTATTGGAAAAGAACGAGTTTTGGACAACTACCTTTCATTCTTGCCAAACTCTTTGCAGACCCCCGTGCAAGCTTTAGAAGAAGATTTTGGATGTTTTCTTTCCTGGCAGAGTTTCTCCTTGCAAGATATGGTGGAAAAGCTTTTTGCTGAGTGTAGAGCGGCAAGACACGCAGAAGACGCAGATACGCAGCTCTCCGAAGCTAAGTGCCGGTCCCGGGCTTCTTTCGGCACAAACCGCTCTCAGGAGCTCCCTGCGCTCGCCACAATGCTCTGTGTGCGAAGAAGCCGCTTCTTCGCCTCCGGGAGAATCGGCGAGCGGCAGCTTCCCAAAGGCGAAGATGCAAGCTGCAGCACACAGGCACAGTGTGGGCAGCCTTCAGACTTAGAGAAAACAGTACTTTACCACTCTCCTGCCTTTTCCATGGTTATTCTATTGGAAAAGAACGAGTTTTGGACAACTACCTTTCATTCTTGCCAAACTCTTTGCAGACCCCCGTGCAAGCTTTAGAAGAAGATTTTGGATGTTTTCTTTCCTGGCAGAGTTTCTCCTTGCAAGATATGGTGGAAAAGCTTTTTGCTGAGTGTAGAGCGGCAAGACACGCAGAAGACGCAGATACGCAGCTCTCCGAAGCTAAGTGCCGGTCCCGGGCTTCTTTCGGCACAAACCGCTCTCAGGAGCTCCCTGCGCTCGCCACAATGCTCTGTGTGCGAAGAAGCCGCTTCTTCGCCTCCGGGAGAATCGGCGAGCGGCAGCTTCCCAAAGGCGAAGATGCAAGCTGCAGCACACAGGCACAGTGTGGGCAGCCTTCAGACTTAGAGAAAACAGTACTTTACCACTCTCCTGCCTTTTCCATGGTTATTCTATTGGAAAAGAACGAGTTTTGGACAACTACCTTTCATTCTTGCCAAACTCTTTGCAGACCCCCGTGCAAGCTTTAGAACAAGATTTTGGATGTTTTCTTTCCTGGCAGAGTTTCTCCTTGCAAGATATGGTGGAAAAGCTTTTTGCTGAGTGTAGAGCGGCAAGACACGCAGAAGACGCAGATACGCAGCTCTCCGAAGCTAAGTGCCGGTCCCGGGCTTCTTTCGGCACAAACCGCTCTCAGGAGCTCCCTGCGCTCGCCACAATGCTCTGTGTGCGAAGAAGCCGCTTCTTCGCCTCCGGGAGAATCGGCGAGCGGCAGCTTCCCAAAGGCGAAGATGCAAGCTGCAGCACGCAGGCACAGTGTGGGCAGCCTTCAGACTTAGAGAAAACAGTACTTTACCACTCTCCTGCCTTTTCCATGGTTATTCTATTGGAAAAGAACGAGTTTTGGACAACTACCTTTCATTCTTGCCAAACTCTTTGCAGACCCCCGTGCAAGCTTTAGAACAAGATTTTGGATGTTTTCTTTCCTGGCAGAGTTTCTCCTTGCAAGATATGGTGGAAAAGCTTTTTGCTGAGTGTAGAGCGGCAAGACACGCAGAAGACGCAGATACGCAGCTCTCCGAAGCTAAGTGCCGGTCCCGGGCTTCTTTCGGCACAAACCGCTCTCAGGAGCTCCCTGCGCTCGCCACAATGCTCTGTGTGCGAAGAAGCCGCTTCTTCGCCTCCGGGAGAATCGGCGAGCGGCAGCTTCCCAAAGGCGAAGATGCAAGCTGCAGCACACAGGCACAGTGTGGGCAGCCTTCAGACTTAGAGAAAACAGTACTTGACCACTCTCCTGCCTTTTCCATGGTTATTCTATTGGAAAAGAACGAGTTTTGGACAACTACCTTTCATTCTTGCCAAACTCTTTGCAGACCCCCGTGCAAGCTTTAGAAGAAGATTTTGGATGTTTTCTTTCCTGGCAGAGTTTCTCCTTGCAAGATATGGTGGAAAAGCTTTTTGCTGAGTGTAGAGCGGCAAGACACGCAGAAGACGCAGATACGCAGCTCTCCGAAGCTAAGTGCCGGTCCCGGGCTTCTTTCGGCACAAACCGCTCTCAGGAGCTCCCTGCGCTCGCCACAATGCTCTGTGTGCGAAGAAGCCGCTTCTTCGCCTCCGGGAGAATCGGCGAGCGGCAGCTTCCCAAAGGCGAAGATGCAAGCTGCAGCACACAGGCACAGTGTGGGCAGCCTTCAGACTTCGAGAAAACAGTACTTTACCACTCTCCTGCTTTTTCCATGGTTATTCTATTGGAAAAGAACGAGTTTTGGACAACTACCTTTCATTCTTGCCAAACTCTTTGCAGACCCCCGTGCAAGCTTTAGAACAAGATTTTGGATGTTTTCTTTCCTGGCAGAGTTTCTCCTTGCAAGATATGGTGGAAAAGCTTTTTGCTGAGTGTAGAGCGGCAAGACACGCAGAAGACGCAGATACGCAGCTCTCCGAAGCTAAGTGCCGGTCCCGGGCTTCTGTCGGCACAAACCGCTCTCAGGAGCTCCCTGCGCTCGCCACAATGCTCTGTGTGCGAAGAAGCAGCTTCTTTGCCTCCTGGAGAATCGGCGAGCGGCAGCTTCCCAAAGGCGAAGATGCAAGCTGCAGCACACAGGCACAGTGTGGGCAGCCTTCAGACTTAGAGAAAACAGTACTTTACCACTCTCCTGCCTTTTCCATGGTTATTCTATTGGAAAAGAACGAGTTTTGGACAACTACCTTTCATTCTTGCCAAACTCTTTGCAGACCCCCGTGCAAGCTTTAGAAGAAGATTTTGGATGTTTTCTTTCCTGGCAGAGTTTCTCCTTGCAAGATATGGTGGAAAAGCTTTTTGCTGAGTGTAGAGCGGCAAGACACGCAGAAGACGCAGATACGCAGCTCTCCGAAGCTAAGTGCCGGTCCCGGGCTTCTTTCGGCACAAACCGCTCTCAGGAGCTCCCTGCGCTCGCCACAATGCTCTGTGTGCGAAGAAGCCGCTTCTTCGCCTCCGGGAGAATTGGCGAGCGGCAGCTTCCCAAAGGCGAAGATGCAAGCTGCAGCACACAGGCACAGTGTGGGCAGCCTTCAGACTTAGAGAAAACAGTACTTTACCACTCTCCTGCCTTTTCCATGGTTATTCTATTGGAAAAGAACGAGTTTTGGACAACTACCTTTCATTCTTGCCAAACTCTTTGCAGACCCCCGTGCAAGCTTTAGAAGAAGATTTTGGATGTTTTCTTTCCTGGCAGAGTTTCTCCTTGCAAGATATGGTGGAAAAGCTTTTTGCTGAGTGTAGAGCGGCAAGACACGCAGAAGACGCAGATACGCAGCTCTCCGAAGCTAAGTGCCGGTCCCGGGCTTCTTTCGGCACAAACCGCTCTCAGGAGCTCCCTGCGCTCGCCACAATGCTCTGTGTGCGAAGAAGCCGCTTCTTCGCCTCCGGGAGAATCGGCGAGCGGCAGCTTCCCAAAGGCGAAGATGCAAGCTGCAGCACACAGGCACAGTGTGGGCAGCCTTCAGACTTAGAGAAAACAGTACTTTACCACTCTCCTGCCTTTTCCATGGTTATTCTATTGGAAAAGAACGAGTTTTGGACAACTACCTTTCATTCTTGCCAAACTCTTTGCAGACCCCCGTGCAAGCTTTAGAAGAAGATTTTGGATGTTTTCTTTCCTGGCAGAGTTTCTCCTTGCAAGATATGGTGGAAAAGCTTTTTGCTGAGTGTAGAGCGGCAAGACACGCAGAAGACACAGATACGCAGCTCTCCGAAGCTAAGTGCCGGTCCCGGGCTTCTTTCGGCACAAACCGCTCTCAGGAGCTCCCTGCGCTCGCCACAATGCTCTGTGTGCGAAGAAGCCGCTTCTTCGCCTCCGGGAGAATCGGCGAGCGGCAGCTTCCCAAAGGCGAAGATGCAAGCTGCAGCACACAGGCACAGTGTGGGCAGCCTTCAGACTTAGAGAAAACAGTACTTTACCACTCTCCTGCCTTTTCCATGGTTATTCTATTGGAAAAGAACGAGTTTTGGACAACTACCTTTCATTCTTGCCAAACTCTTTGCAGACCCCCGTGCAAGCTTTAGAAGAAGATTTTGGATGTTTTCTTTCCTGGCAGAGTTTCTCCTTGCAAGATATGGTGGAAAAGCTTTTTGCTGAGTGTAGAGCGGCAAGACACGCAGAAGACGCAGATACGCAGCTCTCCGAAGCTAAGTGCCGGTCCCGGGCTTCTTTCGGCACAAACCGCTCTCAGGAGCTCCCTGCGCTCGCCACAATGCTCTGTGTGCGAAGAAGCCGCTTCTTCGCCTCCGGGAGAATCGGCGAGCGGCAGCTTCCCAAAGGCGAAGATGCAAGCTGCAGCACACAGGCACAGTGTGGGCAGCCTTCAGACTTAGAGAAAACAGTACTTTACCACTCTCCTGCCTTTTCCATGGTTATTCTATTGGAAAAGAACGAGTTTTGGACAACTACCTTTCATTCTTGCCAAACTCTTTGCAGACCCCCGTGCAAGCTTTAGAACAAGATTTTGGATGTTTTCTTTCCTGGCAGAGTTTCTCCTTGCAAGATATGGTGGAAAAGCTTTTTGCTGAGTGTAGAGCGGCAAGACACGCAGAAGACGCAGATACGCAGCTCTCCGAAGCTAAGTGCCGGTCCCGGGCTTCTTTCGGCACAAACCGCTCTCAGGAGCTCCCTGCGCTCGCCACAATGCTCTGTGTGCGAAGAAGCCGCTTCTTCGCCTCCGGGAGAATCGGCGAGCGGCAGCTTCCCAAAGGCGAAGATGCAAGCTGCAGCACGCAGGCACAGTGTGGGCAGCCTTCAGACTTAGAGAAAACAGTACTTTACCACTCTCCTGCCTTTTCCATGGTTATTCTATTGGAAAAGAACGAGTTTTGGACAACTACCTTTCATTCTTGCCAAACTCTTTGCAGACCCCCGTGCAAGCTTTAGAACAAGATTTTGGATGTTTTCTTTCCTGGCAGAGTTTCTCCTTGCAAGATATGGTGGAAAAGCTTTTTGCTGAGTGTAGAGCGGCAAGACACGCAGAAGACGCAGATACGCAGCTCTCCGAAGCTAAGTGCCGGTCCCGGGCTTCTTTCGGCACAAACCGCTCTCAGGAGCTCCCTGCGCTCACCACAATGCTCTGTGTGCGAAGAAGCCGCTTCTTCGCCTCCGGGAGAATCGGCGAGCGGCAGCTTCCCAAAGGCGAAGATGCAAGCTGCAGCACACAGGCACAGTGTGGGCAGCCTTCAGACTTAGAGAAAACAGTACTTTACCACTCTCCTGCCTTTTCCATGGTTATTCTATTGGAAAAGAACGAGTTTTGGACAACTACCTTTCATTCTTGCCAAACTCTTTGCAGACCCCCGTGCAAGCTTTAGAAGAAGATTTTGGATGTTTTCTTTCCTGGCAGAGTTTCTCCTTGCAAGATATGGTGGAAAAGCTTTTTGCTGAGTGTAGAGCGGCAAGACACGCAGAAGACGCAGATACGCAGCTCTCCGAAGCTAAGTGCCGGTCCCGGGCTTCTTTCGGCACAAACCGCTCTCAGGAGCTCCCTGCGCTCGCCACAATGCTCTGTGTGCGAAGAAGCCGCTTCTTCGCCTCCGGGAGAATCGGCGAGCGGCAGCTTCCCAAAGGCGAAGATGCAAGCTGCAGCACACAGGCACAGTGTGGGCAGCCTTCAGACTTAGAGAAAACAGTACTTTACCACTCTCCTGCCTTTTCCATGGTTATTCTATTGGAAAAGAACGAGTTTTGGACAACTACCTTTCATTCTTGCCAAACTCTTTGCAGACCCCCGTGCAAGCTTTAGAACAAGATTTTGGATGTTTTCTTTCCTGGCAGAGTTTCTCCTTGCAAGATATGGTGGAAAAGCTTTTTGCTGAGTGTAGAGCGGCAAGACACGCAGAAGACGCAGATACGCAGCTCTCCGAAGCTAAGTGCCGGTCCCGGGCTTCTTTCGGCACAAACCGCTCTCAGGAGCTCCCTGCGCTCGCCACAATGCTCTGTGTGCGAAGAAGCCGCTTCTTCGCCTCCGGGAGAATCGGCGAGCGGCAGCTTCCCAAAGGCGAAGATGCAAGCTGCAGCACACAGGCACAGTGTGGGCAGCCTTCAGACTTAGAGAAAACAGTACTTTACCACTCTCCTGCCTTTTCCATGGTTATTCTATTGGAAAAGAACGAGTTTTGGACAACTACCTTTCATTCTTGCCAAACTCTTTGCAGACCCCCGTGCAAGCTTTAGAACAAGATTTTGGATGTTTTCTTTCCTGGCAGAGTTTCTCCTTGCAAGATATGGTGGAAAAGCTTTTTACTGAGTGTAGAGCGGCAAGACACGCAGAAGACGCAGATACGCAGCTCTCCGAAGCTAAGTGCCGGTCCCGGGCTTCTTTCGGCACAAACCGCTCTCAGGAGCTCCCTGCGCTCGCCACAATGCTCTGTGTGCGAAGAAGCCGCTTCTTCGCCTCCGGGAGAATCGGCGAGCGGCAGCTTCCCAAAGGCGAAGATGCAAGCTGCAGCACACAGGCACAGTGTGGGCAGCCTTCAGACTTAGAGAAAACAGTACTTTACCACTCTCCTGCCTTTTCCATGGTTATTCTATTGGAAAAGAACGAGTTTTGGACAACTACCTTTCATTCTTGCCAAACTCTTTGCAGACCCCCGTGCAAGCTTTAGAAGAAGATTTTGGATGTTTTCTTTCCTGGCAGAGTTTCTCCTTGCAAGATATGGTGGAAAAGCTTTTTGCTGAGTGTAGAGCGGCAAGACACGCAGAAGACGCAGATACGCAGCTCTCCGAAGCTAAGTGCCGGTCCCGGGCTTCTTTCGGCACAAACCGCTCTCAGGAGCTCCCTGCGCTCGCCACAATGCTCTGTGTGCGAAGAAGCCGCTTCTTCGCCTCCGGGAGAATCGGCGAGCGGCAGCTTCCCAAAGGCGAAGATGCAAGCTGCAGCACACAGGCACAGTGTGGGCAGCCTTCAAACTTAGAGAAAACAGTACTTTACCACTCTCCTGCCTTTTCCATGGTTATTCTATTGGAAAAGAACGAGTTTTGGACAACTACCTTTCATTCTTGCCAAACTCTTTGCAGACCCCCGTGCAAGCTTTAGAAGAAGATTTTGGATGTTTTCTTTCCTGGCAGAGTTTCTCCTTGCAAGATATGGTGGAAAAGCTTTTTGCTGAGTGTAGAGCGGCAAGACACGCAGAAGACGCAGATACGCAGCTCTCCGAAGCTAAGTGCCGGTCCCGGGCTTCTTTCGGCACAAACCGCTCTCAGGAGCTCCCTGCGCTCGCCACAATGCTCTGTGTGCGAAGAAGCCGCTTCTTCGCCTCCGGGAGAATCGGCGAGCGGCAGCTTCCCAAAGGCGAAGATGCAAGCTGCAGCACACAGGCACAGTGTGGGCAGCCTTCAGACTTAGAGAAAACAGTACTTTACCACTCTCCTGCCTTTTCCATGGTTATTCTATTGGAAAAGAACGAGTTTTGGACAACTACCTTTCATTCTTGCCAAACTCTTTGCAGACCCCCGTGCAAGCTTTAGAACAAGATTTTGGATGTTTTCTTTCCTGGCAGAGTTTCTCCTTGCAAGATATGGTGGAAAAGCTTTTTGCTGAGTGTAGAGCGGCAAGACACGCAGAAGACGCAGATACGCAGCTCTCCGAAGCTAAGTGCCGGTCCCGGGCTTCTTTCGGCACAAACCGCTCTCAGGAGCTCCCTGCGCTCGCCACAATGTTCTGTGTGCGAAGAAGCCGCTTCTTCGCCTCCGGGAGAATCGGCGAGCGGCAGCTTCCCAAAGGCGAAGATGCAAGCTGCAGCACACAGGCACAGTGTGGGCAGCCTTCAGACTTAGAGAAAACAGTACTTTACCACTCTCCTGCCTTTTCCATGGTTATTCTATTGGAAAAGAACGAGTTTTGGACAACTACCTTTCATTCTTGCCAAACGCTTTGCAGACCCCCGTGCAAGCTTTAGAACAAGATTTTGGATGTTTTCTTTCCTGGCAGAGTTTCTCCTTGCAAGATATGGTGGAAAAGCTTTTTGCTGAGTGTAGAGCGGCAAGACACGCAGAAGACGCAGATACGCAGCTCTCCGAAGCTAAGTGCCGGTCCCGGGCTTCTTTCGGCACAAACCGCTCTCAGGAGCTCCCTGCGCTCGCCACAATGCTCTGTGTGCGAAGAAGCCGCTTCTTCGCCTCCGGGAGAATCGGCGAGCGGCAGCTTCCCAAAGGCGAAGATGCAAGCTGCAGCACACAGGCACAGTGTGGGCAGCCTTCAGACTTAGAGAAAACAGTACTTTACCACTCTCCTGCCTTTTCCATGGTTATTCTATTGGAAAAGAACGAGTTTTGGACAACTACCTTTCATTCTTGCCAAACTCTTTGCAGACCCCCGTGCAAGCTTTAGAACAAGATTTTGGATGTTTTCTTTCCTGGCAGAGTTTCTCCTTGCAAGATATGGTGGAAAAGCTTTTTACTGAGTGTAGAGCGGCAAGACACGCAGAAGACGCAGATACGCAGCTCTCCGAAGCTAAGTGCCGGTCCCGGGCTTCTTTCGGCACAAACCGCTCTCAGGAGCTCCCTGCGCTCGCCACAATGCTCTGTGTGCGAAGAAGCCGCTTCTTCGCCTCCGGGAGAATCGGCGAGCGGCAGCTTCCCACAGGCGAAGATGCAAGCTGCAGCACACAGGCACAGTGTGGGCAGCCTTCAGACTTAGAGAAAACAGTACTTTACCACTCTCCTGCCTTTTCCATGGTTATTCTATTGGAAAAGAACGAGTTTTGGACAACTACCTTTCATTCTTGACAAACTCTTTGCAGACCCCCGTGCAAGCTTTAGAAGAAGATTTTGGATGTTTTCTTTCCTGGCAGAGTTTCTCCTTGCAAGATATGGTGGAAAAGCTTTTTGCTGAGTGTAGAGCGGCAAGACACGCAGAAGACGCAGATACGCAGCTCTCCGAAGCTAAGTGCCGGTCCCGGGCTTCTTTCGGCACAAACCGCTCTCAGGAGCTCCCTGCGCTCGCCACAATGCTCTGTGTGCGAAGAAGCCGCTTCTTCGCCTCCGGGAGAATCGGCGAGCGGCAGCTTCCCAAAGGCGAAGATGCAAGCTGCAGCACACAGGCACAGTGTGGGCAGCCTTCAAACTTCGAGAAAACAGTACTTTACCACTCTCCTGCCTTTTCCATGGTTATTCTATTGGAAAAGAACGAGTTTTGGACAACTACCTTTCATTCTTGCCAAACTCTTTGCAGACCCCCGTGCAAGCTTTAGAAGAAGATTTTGGATGTTTTCTTTCCTGGCAGAGTTTCTCCTTGCAAGATATGGTGGAAAAGCTTTTTGCTGAGTGTAGAGCGGCAAGACACGCAGAAGACGCAGATACGCAGCTCTCCGAAGCTAAGTGCCGGTCCCGGGCTTCTTTCGGCACAAACCGCTCTCAGGAGCTCCCTGCGCTCGCCACAATGCTCTGTGTGCGAAGAAGCCGCTTCTTCGCCTCCGGGAGAATCGGCGAGCGGCAGCTTCCCAAAGGCGAAGATGCAAGCTGCAGCACACAGGCACAGTGTGGGCAGCCTTCAGACTTCGAGAAAACAGTACTTTACCACTCTCCTGCCTTTTCCATGGTTATTCTATTGGAAAAGAACGAGTTTTGGACAACTACCTTTCATTCTTGCCAAACTCTTTGCAGACCCCCGTGCAAGCTTTAGAACAAGATTTTGGATGTTTTCTTTCCTGGCAGAGTTTCTCCTTGCAAGATATGGTGGAAAAGCTTTTTGCTGAGTGTAGAGCGGCAAGACACGCAGAAGACGCAGATACGCAGCTCTCCGAAGCTAAGTGCCGGTCCCGGGCTTCTTTCGGCACAAACCGCTCTCAGGAGCTCCCTGCGCTCGCCACAATGCTCTGTGTGCGAAGAAGCCGCTTCTTCGCCTCCTGGAGAATCGGCGAGCGGCAGCTTCCCAAAGGCGAAGATGCAAGCTGCACCACACAGGCACAGTGTGGGCAGCCTTCAGACTTAGAGAAAACAGTACTTTACCACTCTCCTGCCTTTTCCATGGTTATTCTATTGGAAAAGAACGAGTTTTGGACAACTACCTTTCATTCTTGCCAAACTCTTTGCAGACCCCCGTGCAAGCTTTAGAACAAGATTTTGGATGTTTTCTTTCCTGGCAGAGTTTCTCCTTGCAAGATATGGTGGAAAAGCTTTTTGCTGAGTGTAGAGCGGCAAGACACGCAGAAGACGCAGATACGCAGCTCTCCGAAGCTAAGTGCCGGTCCCGGGCTTCTGTCGGCACAAACCGCTCTCAGGAGCTCCCTGCGCTCGCCACAATGCTCTGTGTGCGAAGAAGCAGCTTCTTTGCCTCCTGGAGAATCGGCGAGCGGCAGCTTCCCAAAGGCGAAGATGCAAGCTGCAGCACACAGGCACAGTGTGGGCAGCCTTCAGACTTAGAGAAAACAGTACTTTACCACTCTCCTGCCTTTTCCATGGTTATTCTATTGGAAAAGAACGAGTTTTGGACAACTACCTTTCATTCTTGCCAAACTCTTTGCAGACCCCCGTGCAAGCTTTAGAAGAAGATTTTGGATGTTTTCTTTCCTGGCAGAGTTTCTCCTTGCAAGATATGGTGGAAAAGCTTTTTGCTGAGTGTAGAGCGGCAAGACACGCAGAAGACGCAGATACGCAGCTCTCCGAAGCTAAGTGCCGGTCCCGGGCTTCTTTCGGCACAAACCGCTCTCAGGAGCTCCCTGCGCTGGCCACAATGCTCTGTGTGCGAAGAAGCCGCTTCTTCGCCTCCGGGAGAATCGGCGAGCGGCAGCTTCCCAAAGGCGAAGATGCAAGCTGCAGCACACAGGCACAGTGTGGGCAGCCTTCAGACTTAGAGAAAACAGTACTTTACCACTCTCCTGCCTTTTCCATGGTTATTCTATTGGAAAAGAACGAGTTTTGGACAACTACCTTTCATTCTTGCCAAACTCTTTGCAGACCCCCGTGCAAGCTTTAGAAGAAGATTTTGGATGTTTTCTTTCCTGGCAGAGTTTCTCCTTGCAAGATATGGTGGAAAAGCTTTTTGCTGAGTGTAGAGCGGCAAGACACGCAGAAGACGCAGATACGCAGCTCTCCGAAGCTAAGTGCCGGTCCCGGGCTTCTTTCGGCACAAACCGCTCTCAGGAGCTCCCTGCGCTCGCCACAATGCTCTGTGTGCGAAGAAGCCGCTTCTTCGCCTCCGGGAGAATCGGCGAGCGGCAGCTTCCCAAAGGCGAAGATGCAAGCTGCAGCACACAGGCACAGTGTGGGCAGCCTTCAGACTTAGAGAAAACAGTACTTTACCACTCTCCTGCCTTTTCCATGGTTATTCTATTGGAAAAGAACGAGCTTTGGACAACTACCTTTCATTCTTGCCAAACTCTTTGCAGACCCCCGTGCAAGCTTTAGAAGAAGATTTTGGATGTTTTCTTTCCTGGCAGAGTTTCTCCTTGCAAGATATGGTGGAAAAGCTTTTTGCTGAGTGTAGAGCGGCAAGACACGCAGAAGACGCAGATACGCAGCTCTCCGAAGCTAAGTGCCGGTCCCGGGCTTCTTTCGGCACAAACCGCTCTCAGGAGCTCCCTGCGCTCGCCACAATGCTCTGTGTGCGAAGAAGCCGCTTCTTCGCCTCCGGGAGAATCGGCGAGCGGCAGCTTCCCAAAGGCGAAGATGCAAGCTGCAGCACACAGGCACAGTGTGGGCAGCCTTCAGACTTCGAGAAAACAGTACTTTACCACTCTCCTGCCTTTTCCATGGTTATTCTATTGGAAAAGAACGAGTTTTGGACAACTACCTTTCATTCTTGCCAAACTCTTTGCAGACCCCCGTGCAAGCTTTAGAAGAAGATTTTGGATGTTTTCTTTCCTGGCAGAGTTTCTCCTTGCAAGATATGGTGGAAAAGCTTTTTGCTGAGTGTAGAGCGGCAAGACACGCAGAAGACGCAGATACGCAGCTCTCCGAAGCTAAGTGCCGGTCCCGGGCTTCTTTCGGCACAAACCGCTCTCAGGAGCTCCCTGCGCTCGCCACAATGCTCTGTGTGCGAAGAAGCCGCTTCTTCGCCTCCGGGAGAATCGGCGAGCGGCAGCTTCCCAAAGGCGAAGATGCAAGCTGCAGCACACAGGCACAGTGTGGGCAGCCTTCAGACTTAGAGAAAACAGTACTTTACCACTCTCCTGCCTTTTCCATGGTTATTCTATTGGAAAAGAACGAGTTTTGGACAACTACCTTTCATTCTTGCCAAACTCTTTGCAGACCCCCGTGCAAGCTTTAGAACAAGATTTTGGATGTTTTCTTTCCTGGCAGAGTTTCTCCTTGCAAGATATGGTGGAAAAGCTTTTTGCTGAGTGTAGAGCGGCAAGACACGCAGAAGACGCAGATACGCAGCTCTCCGAAGCTAAGTGCCGGTCCCGGGCTTCTTTCGGCACAAACCGCTCTCAGGAGCTCCCTGCGCTCGCCACAATGCTCTGTGTGCGAAGAAGCCGCTTCTTCGCCTCCGGGAGAATCGGCGAGCGGCAGCTTCCCAAAGGCGAAGATGCAAGCTGCAGCACGCAGGCACAGTGTGGGCAGCCTTCAGACTTAGAGAAAACAGTACTTTACCACTCTCCTGCCTTTTCCATGGTTATTCTATTGGAAAAGAACGAGTTTTGGACAACTACCTTTCATTCTTGCCAAACTCTTTGCAGACCCCCGTGCAAGCTTTAGAACAAGATTTTGGATGTTTTCTTTCCTGGCAGAGTTTCTCCTTGCAAGATATGGTGGAAAAGCTTTTTGCTGAGTGTAGAGCGGCAAGACACGCAGAAGACGCAGATACGCAGCTCTCCGAAGCTAAGTGCCGGTCCCGGGCTTCTTTCGGCACAAACCGCTCTCAGGAGCTCCCTGCGCTCACCACAATGCTCTGTGTGCGAAGAAGCCGCTTCTTCGCCTCCGGGAGAATCGGCGAGCGGCAGCTTCCCAAAGGCGAAGATGCAAGCTGCAGCACACAGGCACAGTGTGGGCAGCCTTCAGACTTAGAGAAAACAGTACTTTACCACTCTCCTGCCTTTTCCATGGTTATTCTATTGGAAAAGAACGAGTTTTGGACAACTACCTTTCATTCTTGCCAAACTCTTTGCAGACCCCCGTGCAAGCTTTAGAAGAAGATTTTGGATGTTTTCTTTCCTGGCAGAGTTTCTCCTTGCAAGATATGGTGGAAAAGCTTTTTGCTGAGTGTAGAGCGGCAAGACACGCAGAAGACGCAGATACGCAGCTCTCCGAAGCTAAGTGCCGGTCCCGGGCTTCTTTCGGCACAAACCGCTCTCAGGAGCTCCCTGCGCTCGCCACAATGCTCTGTGTGCGAAGAAGCCGCTTCTTCGCCTCCGGGAGAATCGGCGAGCGGCAGCTTCCCAAAGGCGAAGATGCAAGCTGCAGCACACAGGCACAGTGTGGGCAGCCTTCAGACTTCGAGAAAACAGTACTTTACCACTCTCCTGCCTTTTCCATGGTTATTCTATTGGAAAAGAACGAGTTTTGGACAACTACCTTTCATTCTTGCCAAACTCTTTGCAGACCCCCGTGCAAGCTTTAGAACAAGGTTTTGGATGTTTTCTTTCCTGGCAGAGTTTCTCCTTGCAAGATATGGTGGAAAAGCTTTTTGCTGAGTGTAGAGCGGCAAGACACGCAGAAGACGCAGATACGCAGCTCTCCGAAGCTAAGTGCCGGTCCCGGGCTTCTTTCGGCACAAACCGCTCTCAGGAGCTCCCTGCGCTCGCCACAATGCTCTGTGTGCGAAGAAGCCGCTTCTTCGCCTCCGGGAGAATCGGCGAGCGGCAGCTTCCCAAAGGCGAAGATGCAAGCTGCAGCACACAGGCACAGTGTGGGCAGCCTTCAGACTTAGAGAAAACAGTACTTTACCACTCTCCTGCCTTTTCCATGGTTATTCTATTGGAAAAGAACGAGTTTTGGACAACTACCTTTCATTCTTGCCAAACTCTTTGCAGACCCCCGTGCAAGCTTTAGAAGAAGATTTTGGATGTTTTCTTTCCTGGCAGAGTTTCTCCTTGCAAGATATGGTGGAAAAGCTTTTTACTGAGTGTAGAGCGGCAAGACACGCAGAAGACGCAGATACGCAGCTCTCCGAAGCTAAGTGCCGGTCCCGGGCTTCTTTCGGCACAAACCGCTCTCAGGAGCTCCCTGCGCTCGCCACAATGCTCTGTGTGCGAAGAAGCCGCTTCTTCGCCTCCGGGAGAATCGGCGAGCGGCAGCTTCCCAAAGGCGAAGATGCAAGCTGCAGCACACAGGCACAGTGTGGGCAGCCTTCAGACTTAGAGAAAACAGTACTTTACCACTCTCCTGCCTTTTCCATGGTTATTCTATTGGAAAAGAACGAGTTTTGGACAACTACCTTTCATTCTTGCCAAACTCTTTGCAGACCCCCGTGCAAGCTTTAGAAGAAGATTTTGGATGTTTTCTTTCCTGGCAGAGTTTCTCCTTGCAAGATATGGTGGAAAAGCTTTTTGCTGAGTGTAGAGCGGCAAGACACGCAGAAGACGCAGATACGCAGCTCTCCGAAGCTAAGTGCCGGTCCGGGCTTCTTTCGGCACAAACCGCTCTCAGGAGCTCCCTGCGCTCGCCACAATGCTCTGTGTGCGAAGAAGCCGCTTCTTCGCCTCCGGGAGAATCGGCGAGCGGCAGCTTCCCAAAGGCGAAGATGCAAGCTGCAGCACACAGGCACAGTGTGGGCAGCCTTCAGACTTAGAGAAAACAGTACTTTACCACTCTCCTGCCTTTTCCATGGTTATTCTATTGGAAAAGAACGAGTTTTGGACAACTACCTTTCATTCTTGCCAAACTCTTTGCAGACCCCCGTGCAAGCTTTAGAACAAGATTTTGGATGTTTTCTTTCCTGGCAGAGTTTCTCCTTGCAAGATATGGTGGAAAAGCTTTTTGCTGAGTGTAGAGCGGCAAGACACGCAGAAGACGCAGATACGCAGCTCTCCGAAGCTAAGTGCCGGTCCCGGGCTTCTTTCGGCACAAACCGCTCTCAGGAGCTCCCTGCGCTCGCCACAATGCTCTGTGTGCGAAGAAGCCGCTTCTTCGCCTCCGGGAGAATCGGCGAGCGGCAGCTTCCCAAAGGCGAAGATGCAAGCTGCAGCACACAGGCACAGTGTGGGCAGCCTTCAGACTTAGAGAAAACAGTACTTTACCACTCTCCTGCCTTTTCCATGGTTATTCTATTGGAAAAGAACGAGTTTTGGACAACTACCTTTCATTCTTGCCAAACTCTTTGCAGACCCCCGTGCAAGCTTTAGAACAAGATTTTGGATGTTTTCTTTCCTGGCAGAGTTTCTCCTTGCAAGATATGGTGGAAAAGCTTTTTACTGAGTGTAGAGCGGCAAGACACGCAGAAGACGCAGATACGCAGCTCTCCGAAGCTAAGTGCCGGTCCCGGGCTTCTTTCGGCACAAACCGCTCTCAGGAGCTCCCTGCGCTCGCCACAATGCTCTGTGTGCGAAGAAGCCGCTTCTTCGCCTCCGGGAGAATCGGCGAGCGGCAGCTTCCCACAGGCGAAGATGCAAGCTGCAGCACACAGGCACAGTGTGGGCAGCCTTCAGACTTAGAGAAAACAGTACTTTACCACTCTCCTGCCTTTTCCATGGTTATTCTATTGGAAAAGAACGAGTTTTGGACAACTACCTTTCATTCTTGCCAAACTCTTTGCAGACCCCCGTGCAAGCTTTAGAACAAGATTTTGGATGTTTTCTTTCCTGGCAGAGTTTCTCCTTGCAAGATATGGTGGAAAAGCTTTTTGCTGAGTGTAGAGCGGCAAGACACGCAGAAGACGCAGATACGCAGCTCTCCGAAGCTAAGTGCCGGTCCCGGGCTTCTTTCGGCACAAACCGCTCTCAGGAGCTCCCTGCGCTCGCCACAATGCTCTGTGTGCGAAGAAGCCGCTTCTTCGCCTCCGGGAGAATCGGCGAGCGGCAGCTTCCCAAAGGCGAAGATGCAAGCTGCAGCACACAGGCACAGTGTGGGCAGCCTTCAAACTTAGAGAAAACAGTACTTTACCACTCTCCTGCCTTTTCCATGGTTATTCTATTGGAAAAGAACGAGTTTTGGACAACTACCTTTCATTCTTGCCAAACTCTTTGCAGACCCCCGTGCAAGCTTTAGAAGAAGATTTTGGATGTTTTCTTTCCTGGCAGAGTTTCTCCTTGCAAGATATGGTGGAAAAGCTTTTTGCTGAGTGTAGAGCGGCAAGACACGCAGAAGACGCAGATACGCAGCTCTCCGAAGCTAAGTGCCGGTCCCGGGCTTCTTTCGGCACAAACCGCTCTCAGGAGCTCCCTGCGCTCGCCACAATGCTCTGTGTGCGAAGAAGCCGCTTCTTCGCCTCCGGGAGAATCGGCGAGCGGCAGCTTCCCAAAGGCGAAGATGCAAGCTGCAGCACACAGGCACAGTGTGGGCAGCCTTCAGACTTCGAGAAAACAGTACTTTACCACTCTCCTGCCTTTTCCATGGTTATTCTATTGGAAAAGAACGAGTTTTGGACAACTACCTTTCATTCTTGCCAAACTCTTTGCAGACCCCCGTGCAAGCTTTAGAAGAAGATTTTGGATGTTTTCTTTCCTGGCAGAGTTTCTCCTTGCAAGATATGGTGGAAAAGCTTTTTGCTGAGTGTAGAGCGGCAAGACACGCAGAAGACGCAGATACGCAGCTCTCCGAAGCTAAGTGCCGGTCCCGGGCTTCTTTCGGCACAAACCGCTCTCAGGAGCTCCCTGCGCTCGCCACAATGCTCTGTGTGCGAAGAAGCCGCTTCTTCGCCTCCGGGAGAATCGGCGAGCGGCAGCTTCCCAAAGGCGAAGATGCAAGCTGCAGCACACAGGCACAGTGTGGGCAGCCTTCAGACTTAGAGAAAACAGTACTTTACCACTCTCCTGCCTTTTCCATGGTTATTCTATTGGAAAAGAACGAGTTTTGGACAACTACCTTTCATTCTTGCCAAACTCTTTGCAGACCCCCGTGCAAGCTTTAGAAGAAGATTTTGGATGTTTTCTTTCCTGGCAGAGTTTCTCCTTGCAAGATATGGTGGAAAAGCTTTTTGCTGAGTGTAGAGCGGCAAGACACGCAGAAGACGCAGATACGCAGCTCTCCGAAGCTAAGTGCCGGTCCCGGGCTTCTTTCGGCACAAACCGCTCTCAGGAGCTCCCTGCGCTCGCCACAATGCTCTGTGTGCGAAGAAGCCGCTTCTTCGCCTCCGGGAGAATCGGCGAGCGGCAGCTTCCCAAAGGCGAAGATGCAAGCTGCAGCACACAGGCACAGTGTGGGCAGCCTTCAGACTTCGAGAAAACAGTACTTTACCACTCTCCTGCCTTTTCCATGGTTATTCTATTGGAAAAGAACGAGTTTTGGACAACTACCTTTCATTCTTGCCAAACTCTTTGCAGACCCCCGTGCAAGCTTTAGAACAAGATTTTGGATGTTTTCTTTCCTGGCAGAGTTTCTCCTTGCAAGATATGGTGGAAAAGCTTTTTGCTGAGTGTAGAGCGGCAAGACACGCAGAAGACGCAGATACGCAGCTCTCCGAAGCTAAGTGCCGGTCCCGGGCTTCTTTCGGCACAAACCGCTCTCAGGAGCTCCCTGCGCTCGCCACAATGCTCTGTGTGCGAAGAAGCCGCTTCTTCGCCTCCGGGAGAATCGGCGAGCGGCAGCTTCCCAAAGGCGAAGATGCAAGCTGCAGCACACAGGCACAGTGTGGGCAGCCTTCAGACTTAGAGAAAACAGTACTTTACCACTCTCCTGCCTTTTCCATGGTTATTCTATTGGAAAAGAACGAGTTTTGGACAACTACCTTTCATTCTTGCCAAACTCTTTGCAGACCCCCGTGCAAGCTTTAGAAGAAGATTTTGGATGTTTTCTTTCCTGGCAGAGTTTCTCCTTGCAAGATATGGTGGAAAAGCTTTTTACTGAGTGTAGAGCGGCAAGACACGCAGAAGACGCAGATACGCAGCTCTCCGAAGCTAAGTGCCGGTCCCGGGCTTCTTTCGGCACAAACCGCTCTCAGGAGCTCCCTGCGCTCGCCACAATGCTCTGTGTGCGAAGAAGCCGCTTCTTCGCCTCCGGGAGAATCGGCGAGCGGCAGCTTCCCAAAGGCGAAGATGCAAGCTGCAGCACACAGGCACAGTGTGGGCAGCCTTCAGACTTAGAGAAAACAGTACTTTACCACTCTCCTGCCTTTTCCATGGTTATTCTATTGGAAAAGAACGAGTTTTGGACAACTACCTTTCATTCTTGCCAAACTCTTTGCAGACCCCCGTGCAAGCTTTAGAACAAGATTTTGGATGTTTTCTTTCCTGGCAGAGTTTCTCCTTGCAAGATATGGTGGAAAAGCTTTTTGCTGAGTGTAGAGCGGCAAGACACGCAGAAGACGCAGATACGCAGCTCTCCGAAGCTAAGTGCCGGTCCCGGGCTTCTTTCGGCACAAACCGCTCTCAGGAGCTCCCTGCGCTCGCCACAATGCTCTGTGTGCGAAGAAGCCGCTTCTTCGCCTCCGGGAGAATCGGCGAGCGGCAGCTTCCCAAAGGCGAAGATGCAAGCTGCAGCACACAGGCACAGTGTGGGCAGCCTTCAGACTTAGAGAAAACAGTACTTTACCACTCTCCTGCCTTTTCCATGGTTATTCTATTGGAAAAGAACGAGTTTTGGACAACTACCTTTCATTCTTGCCAAACGCTTTGCAGACCCCCGTGCAAGCTTTAGAACAAGATTTTGGATGTTTTCTTTCCTGGCAGAGTTTCTCCTTGCAAGATATGGTGGAAAAGCTTTTTGCTGAGTGTAGAGCGGCAAGACACGCAGAAGACGCAGATACGCAGCTCTCCGAAGCTAAGTGCCGGTCCCGGGCTTCTTTCGGCACAAACCGCTCTCAGGAGCTCCCTGCGCTCGCCACAATGCTCTGTGTGCGAAGAAGCCGCTTCTTCGCCTCCGGGAGAATCGGCGAGCGGCAGCTTCCCAAAGGCGAAGATGCAAGCTGCAGCACACAGGCACAGTGTGGGCAGCCTTCAGACTTAGAGAAAACAGTACTTTACCACTCTCCTGCCTTTTCCATGGTTATTCTATTGGAAAAGAACGAGTTTTGGACAACTACCTTTCATTCTTGCCAAACTCTTTGCAGACCCCCGTGCAAGCTTTAGAACAAGATTTTGGATGTTTTCTTTCCTGGCAGAGTTTCTCCTTGCAAGATATGGTGGAAAAGCTTTTTGCTGAGTGTAGAGCGGCAAGACACGCAGAAGACGCAGATACGCAGCTCTCCGAAGCTAAGTGCCGGTCCCGGGCTTCTTTCGGCACAAACCGCTCTCAGGAGCTCCCTGCGCTCGCCACAATGCTCTGTGTGCGAAGAAGCCGCTTCTTCGCCTCCGGGAGAATCGGCGAGCGGCAGCTTCCCAAAGGCGAAGATGCAAGCTGCAGCACACAGGCACAGTGTGGGCAGCCTTCAAACTTAGAGAAAACAGTACTTTACCACTCTCCTGCCTTTTCCATGGTTATTCTATTGGAAAAGAACGAGTTTTGGACAACTACCTTTCATTCTTGCCAAACGCTTTGCAGACCCCCGTGCAAGCTTTAGAACAAGATTTTGGATGTTTTCTTTCCTGGCAGAGTTTCTCCTTGCAAGATATGGTGGAAAAGCTTTTTGCTGAGTGTAGAGCGGCAAGACACGCAGAAGACGCAGATACGCAGCTCTCCGAAGCTAAGTGCCGGTCCCGGGCTTCTTTCGGCACAAACCGCTCTCAGGAGCTCCCTGCGCTCGCCACAATGCTCTGTGTGCGAAGAAGCCGCTTCTTCGCCTCCGGGAGAATCGGCGAGCGGCAGCTTCCCAAAGGCGAAGATGCAAGCTGCAGCACACAGGCACAGTGTGGGCAGCCTTCAGACTTAGAGAAAACAGTACTTTACCACTCTCCTGCCTTTTCCATGGTTATTCTATTGGAAAAGAACGAGTTTTGGACAACTACCTTTCATTCTTGCCAAACTCTTTGCAGACCCCCGTGCAAGCTTTAGAACAAGATTTTGGATGTTTTCTTTCCTGGCAGAGTTTCTCCTTGCAAGATATGGTGGAAAAGCTTTTTGCTGAGTGTAGAGCGGCAAGACACGCAGAAGACGCAGATACGCAGCTCTCCGAAGCTAAGTGCCGGTCCCGGGCTTCTTTCGGCACAAACCGCTCTCAGGAGCTCCCTGCGCTCACCACAATGCTCTGTGTGCGAAGAAGCCGCTTCTTCGCCTCCGGGAGAATCGGCGAGCGGCAGCTTCCCAAAGGCGAAGATGCAAGCTGCAGCACACAGGCACAGTGTGGGCAGCCTTCAGACTTAGAGAAAACAGTACTTTACCACTCTCCTGCCTTTTCCATGGTTATTCTATTGGAAAAGAACGAGTTTTGGACAACTACCTTTCATTCTTGCCAAACTCTTTGCAGACCCCCGTGCAAGCTTTAGAAGAAGATTTTGGATGTTTTCTTTCCTGGCAGAGTTTCTCCTTGCAAGATATGGTGGAAAAGCCTTTTGCTGAGTGTAGAGCGGCAAGACACGCAGAAGACGCAGATACGCAGCTCTCCGAAGCTAAGTGCCGGTCCCGGGCTTCTTTCGGCACAAACCGCTCTCAGGAGCTCCCTGCGCTCGCCACAATGCTCTGTGTGCGAAGAAGCCGCTTCTTCGCCTCCGGGAGAATCGGCGAGCGGCAGCTTCCCAAAGGCGAAGATGCAAGCTGCAGCACACAGGCACAGTGTGGGCAGCCTTCAGACTTCGAGGAAAACAGTACTTTACCACTCTCCTGCCTTTTCATGGTTATTCTATTGGAAAAGAACGAGTTTTGGACAACTACCTTTCATTTCTTGGCCAAACTCTTTGC
>NW_027098863.1:607500-610000 GCF_037042795.1 Molothrus aeneus
CGCGCGCTCTCTGCCCCTTCCTCGGCTGCAGGGTGGCAGCCGCCGGGGCCCGCCCGCGCTCTCACTCCTGGTCCCGCTGCCGCGGTCTCTGGCGCGCGCGGCGGTGCCGCGTCCGGCGCGTCCGGCGCCTCTCCTCCCCCTCGACGGCCTTTCCTCCTCGAATGCGCAGCGGCGGCACCGTCCGTCCGCCGGCCGTCCCCTGGCTCGACCGCCCGCCCGCCGGTGGGGGGCGAGCGCTCGGCGGGCCCTCCGGCGGCGGAGGCCCGCGAGCGCGGGCGACCCTGTGGCGAGCGGCGGCGGCGCTGCTCGACGGGTGTCCTCCCCTGCGGGGACGGTCGGCCGGACGGCGCCCGCCGTCGGCCAGCGGCGGTCCCGTCCCGGGCCCCGCACGTCGCCTCCTCCATCGCCCTTGCCGCGGCCGCGTGTGGGCCGCAGGAAGGCGCGCGGGGCGGCCGCGGGGGCGCTCCTCCCCGCCCGGTCTCCGCGTGCGAACGAGGAGAGCGGGCGTTGCCCCCCGGCTCAGCGCCCGTAGCGCCTTCCGCCGGGCGCGTGCCCGAGGCAAGGGGCCCCGGCAGTGCGAGGCGGCGGCGGTCCCGGGCGTGCGGCCCCGGCGGCGGCCGGTTCTGCCGTCCGGCAGGCCTCGGGCGCCGGCGACGCCGGCTCGGGTCTCGGTGGCGCCCGCCTCCGGGGCCGGCGGCGGAGCGCGTCCGCCGGTCGCTCGCTCGCTTGCCCGGCGGGGGAGCGGTCCCGCGGGAGGCGTGCCGGCAGGGGGCCGGTCGTCGTCGCATGCCCGTCTCGAGCCCGGGGGAAAGGCCCGTGCCGTGGGGGGAAGACAGACAAGCCGGCGGCGCGGCGGCGCGGCTGCGCTCCGCGCCAGGCCCGCGGCGTTGGAGCCGAGGGGAGAGCCGGCGCGGCGCGGGGGCCGACGGCCGCGCGCCCCCGGCCGCGTGCCGTGTGTGTCGTGCGCGTTGTCCCGTGAAAGCGAGAAGCGGGCGGGCCGCCGTGCCCCCCCGCGTTCCGGCGCGCGCCGCCCGGCCCTCCGCGCGGAGGCCGGGCCAAGCCCGGGCGCCTGGGCCGCCTCCGAAGGACGGCGTTGGTGAGGTCGGCGTCTCCCCTCGCGGGGGGAGACGGTCGGGTGCGCGGGCTCCCCCGCCTCTTGGCCGGCCTTCGGAGAGTGGGTTTGATTTTTTTTTTTTCCCTTCCGGTTTTCTGTGTGCTCGTACGGTCGAAGCCAGGCACGCGCCCGCGCGTCCTCGGCGCAATTGTCCGAAAAAAAGGGGGGACCGCTCGGCGTGAGCGGTGCCCGAAAGGCAGACAACTCTTAGCGGTGGATCACTCGGCTCGTGTGTCGATGAAGAACGCAGCTAGCTGCGAGAATTAATGTGAATTGCAGGACACATTGATCATCGACACTTCGAACGCACTTGCGGCCCCGGGTTCCTCCCGGGGCTACGCCTGTCTGAGCGTCGCTTGACGATCAATCGCCGTCCGGGGGCCACCCCGGCGGCGCGGCTGGGGTCGCCTCGCAGGCCCGTCGCCCGCGGCGGGCGGCGTCGGCGGCGGCGGTGTCCCGCCGGTGCCCGGAGGGAAGGCGGTCAGGGGTTCGGCGAGGGAAGCGTTTCCCTCGGTGGGCCTCGATCCCTTCCCTGCGGCCCGGCGGGCGTCGCCGCGGTCGTCGTCGTCGCCGCCGCGCAGGGCCTTCGTCCCCCTAAATGCAGACTCGGGGAGCGCTCCGTAGCTCCCCGCTCCCGGAGCGAGCCGCTGGGGCGGAGCTCGTCCTCGCCGGGGCCGCGCCGCGGATGCGGCGGCGCGGCAGCCTCGGTGAGAGCGAGAGACGGCGTCGAAAGGCGCTGCCGAGGGCCGAGAGAGCAAGAGAGAGGAGGGGGCGAGAAGGAGAGGCGAGGCGCGGGCCTCGCCCCCGGCCTCCCACCCCCGCGCCGGCGGCTGTCTGCGGGTGGGTACCGCGGCGGTACCGTGCCGTGCTGCCGCGCGCGCGAGGCGAGAGCGCCGGGGACGGGGGGGGGGTTCCGACCCCTTCCTCTCCCTTCGCCCGCGCCCCCCCCCCCCTCCTCTTCTGTCGCGGTCTCGGGGCGCGCTCGAAGGGCGCCGTCGCTCCCCTCTCTCTCCCCTTCGCCGAGGCCGTCGCGCGCGCGCCGCCGCCCGGCCGGTCCTCCCGCGCGGGGCCGTCTCTGCCGCGCTCCCTTTTCGGTTGTCGTCTCCGGGATGGGGCTCTCTGTCTCTCTCCTCGTCGCCGGCTCGCTCGCTCGCTCGCGTGTAGCGGTCGGTCGGTCGGTCGGTGGCGGGGGGGGAGAGACAGAAGGCGGCTGTCTCCGCGCGCACGCGCGTGCGCGCGGCGCGGCGCGGCCGAGCTTTGGGCTTGCGACCTCAGATCAGACGTGGCGACCCGCTGAATTTAAGCATATTAGTCAGCGGAGGAAAAGAAACTAACGAGGATTCCCTCAGTAACGGCGAGCGAAGAGGGAAAAGCCCAGCGCCGAAT
>NW_027098863.1:612500-615000 GCF_037042795.1 Molothrus aeneus
ACGCGCGCCGGGCCCTTCCCGTGGATCGCCCCAGCTGCGGCGGGCGCCGCCCGCCTCCCCCTCCGCCCGCCCTCCGCCTTGCCGCGGCCGGCGCCCCAGCGGCGGCCGCCGCCGTCGCAGTGGCGCGCCGCCGCCCTGCCAGTTCCTGCCGGCGGGGTCCCCGCGGCGCGCGGCCCGGCGGGAGGGTCCCCGGGGGGGGTCCCCGGGCCGGCGCCCCGCCTCGGCCGGCGCCTAGCAGCCGGCTTAGAACTGGTGCGGACCAGGGGAATCCGACTGTTTAATTAAAACAAAGCATCGCGAAGGCCCCAGGCGGGTGTTGACGCGATGTGATTTCTGCCCAGTGCTCTGAATGTCAAAGTGAAGAAATTCAATGAAGCGCGGGTAAACAGCGGGAGTAACTATGACTCTCTTAAGGCGGCTTTTGAGAGCATCGTTGCGACCTGGGCTTCGTTGCAGAGATCGCACCTCCTCGTGGGCCCGCTGGTAGCCCTGCGTAGGGTGAGTAAATCGATGTCTGCCCCAGGTAATGAACCGTTGGGGCTCACCAGTCCAACGGATTCCTACTAAATTCGGTGAAACAAATTCCTCGGTAAAAGCCCGCGTGGCTTTTTGCCTGAAACCTGGCCCCCCGGTTTGAGACAGGGGCATGGAGTTCGGAAATGGACCGACCACCCATTCCGTTCTCACCGTCGAACGTGGTCCCAATTTGATGGCTCGGAATCCGGTTCTGTCCTTTGGGGGGGGGGTCTGGGGACCGCCGGTACGCCTGTCCAGGGTATCGGTGGGCACTCAGACTTCCCCCTCCGACTGGGTAGACCTGTTGTCCAGGGGTTTACCCGGCACCAAGTCTAACTCCCAGGGGGTAGACCTGGTGTCTTTATTTCCTGGACACCGGGTAGACCTGTTGTCTAAAACTCAGCGGGTAGACCTGTTGTCTGAAAAGCAGCGGGTGGACCTGTTGCCCAAAGCTCAGCGGGTAGACCTGTTGTCTGGAAAACAGCGGGTAGACCTGTTGTCTAAAACTGACCGGGTGGACCTGTTGTCTAAAACTGACCGGGTAGACCTGGTGTCCCAAATTGACTTAACATCTAAAACCATCAATTTGGCAGAAAACGAATTGGATTTGCTGGTGAATTTTTCTTTAGAACTGTATAGGTCGGACTTGCATGTGCATGAGGGTGTTCATTTTTCTGTGGATTGGGAGGTGTTGAACAGGCTGCCCGAGGTGTATGAAGAACTTGCACCACAACCGTGTGTGGGGGAGAACTTAGACTCGAGCACCCCACAAGACAGTGAACCACTCGTGCTTGATGAGGGAAGCGGCGAGAAGGTAGGAGAAGGCACACCAGAGGCTTTGCCCCCAGTGCCTGGGGAAAACGGAGGGCAGTCACCGGATAACATCGTGAAGGTGACTGTTCCTGACAAAAATCCACCTTGTCCTTGCTGTGGTACCCGGGTAAACTCTGTGGTAAGCCTGCTTGAACATCTTAAGGGGTCTCACGGGAAAAAGAGGGTTCGCTTTCGGTGTGCCAAATGTGGAAAGGAAAATGTTAACTATCATAGTGTTATTTGTCATTTTCCAAAATGTAAGGGTGCAAAAATTGAAAGGGTTCCAGCTGGAGAGTGGATCTGTGAGGTATGCGGCAGAGATTTCACAACCAAAATTGGCCTGGGACAACACAAAAGATTGGCACACCCGTTGATAAGAAATCAAGAAAGGATCGTTGCTTCCCAACCGAAAGAAACATCAAACCGAGGAGCCCACAAAAGGTGCTGGACAAATGAGGAGGAAGAACTACTGATAAAACTGGAGGCGCAGTTTGAGGGACACAAAAACATCAATAAACTTATCGCTGAACACATAACGACCAAAACGGCAAAGCAGATTAGTGACAAAAGAAGATTGCTGCCCAAGAAACCGACAGATGGAACTGACAAAGAACCCGGGGTGTGTCTTCGCACCAGGAGAGCGGCCGGTAGCGTGGGAACGGAACCTGGGAGGAGTCAGCAATCCCAGGCGGGAAGCGAGGACAATGGACCTGTGAAGTGCCACCTGCCAGGGAGGCCGGCTGCCGGAGAGAAAACAATGGAGAGGATAAGACGACACCCTGATAAGGATAACGGTCGCCAGAAGACCAACGGCCAGCGGAGGGAGGGGCTGCTGCAGGCTCATTATCAAAAGGCAATCAAAGAAGGCTTATCAGCTGGAGCAATTAACAACTTCCCCGGAGCATTCAAGCAATTAATGGACGGCCGGGAAATGAGAACAATAGTCAACCAGGCAGCGCAGGATTGCTTTGGATGCCTGGAATCGATAAGCCAGATAAGAACTGCTATGCGTGGGAAAAATTCCGGGAAGGAGGGTACTAGGGGAAAGCCAGCAAGAAAACCGTTTCAGAAGTGGATGAAGGAGAGGGCGATCAAAAAAGGTAATTTCCTTCGCTTTCAGCGTTTATTTCATCTAGACAGGGGGAAACTAGCGAAAATTATCTTGGATGAC